>NW_007774639.1:0-1856 GCF_000696425.1 Galeopterus variegatus | reverse complement strand
TTCTATTCTCTGTTTTCTTCATCTCTGCTGTAATCTTCATTGTTTTCCTCCTTCTGGTAACTGTGGGTTTAATTTGCCCTTTATTTTCTGGTTCCTTAAGGTATACAGTTAGATGGTTTATTTGAGGTTTGTCTTATTTTTAATATAGGTGTTTTTAGATGTAAATTTCCCCTGTAAGCCCCGGTTTAGCTGTATCTCATAAGTTTTGGTATATTGGCTTTTCCTTTTCATTTATCTCAAAATATTTTCTCATTTTCCTTGTGATTTCTTCTTTGACTCATGGATTATTCAGGAGTATGTTGTTTAATTTTCAGCTATTTGTGAATTTCCCAAATTTCCTTCCGTCATTGATTTCTAATTTAACTTCATTGTAGTTATAGAATATATTTTGTATGATTTCATTTATCTTAAGTGTATTGTGGCCTGTTATATAGCCTAATATGTGGTCTATCATGAAGAATGTTCCATATATACCTGAGAAGAATGTGTATTCTCTTATTATTGGGTGGAATGTCGTATCAATGTTTTTTAGATTTAATTTGTTTATGGTGTTGTTCAAGTCTTCTGTTTCCTTGGGTATCTTCTGACTAACTGTATTCATTACTGAGACTAGAGTGCTGAAGTCTCCAATTTGTTTCTCTCTGCAATTCTTGCCTCACGTATTTTGGGGCTCTGATATTAGGTACATATATACCTGTTATAGTTTCTTGATTATCATATCCTTCTTATCCTTATAAAATGTTCTTCTTTGTCTCTTTTTACAATTTTTATGTTAAAGTTGATTTTGTCTGATATTAGTAATGTTATTTCTGCTCACTTTTGGTTACTCTCTCATGATATATCTTTTCTCATTCTTTTATTTCAACCTATTTATATCCTTGAATCTAAAGTGCATCTCTGGTAGACAGCATATACTTGGACCATATTTTTTTAGATCCATCCTGCAAATCTCTACCATTTGTTTATAGTGTTTAATATGTTTACATTTAATATAATTACTGATAGGGTATGATTTACTGTGTGCCACACTTAAAATTGGGTATCACCTAGGGAGGAGAAAGTAGGTAGAGAAGCAAAGATTTTACAAGACTCAGCTCTTACGGCACTTTACCATTTAGTTGGGAAGAGAAGGAGGATCCAGCAAAAGAAAACGAGGAATAATGCAGTAAGCTAGAAGGAAAATCAGGAGAGTGTGGTAATTAGAGCCGTAATGAAATAGCACTATAAGAAAGAAAGTGAACAACTGTGTGAGTCTACTGATTGGCAGGATGATAACTGAGAATTGATTAACTATTGGAATTGGCTATATGGAGGTTATTTGAGACCTTGAAATAGTAGTTATGGTTGGATGATAGGGACAAAAATTTGATTGTAGAGATTTTAAGAAGGAAAGTGGGTGGATGGAAAAACAAGAAAATGAATTTATTAGGAAAACATACAAAAATTGCCTAGGTTATTGATGGCCCATTTGAGGAGCCTTCTGTGTTTTGGGGTTTTTTGGTATTTTTAGCTTTTTATTTTGAAATTACTCACAAGGAGTTGCAAAAACAGTACAGAAAGTTCCCATGTACCCAGTTTTCCCTTATGCTAGGATCTTACCTTACCGTAGCTCCTTTGTCCAAACCAGGAATTGATGTTGGCATGATAGCAGTAACTGAACTCGAGACCTTATTCAGATTTCACGAATTTCCACATACGCTCTTTGTTTATTTTTTAGTTTTTGATGTGCATTACTGGGAAATTTTGTCATATGTGTACATTGGTGCTACCACAAGCGCAATTAGGATACAGAACTCTCATCTTTTAAAATATTTTTTTATAAAATGTTTTTGAGAGGATCTAATCAAGATGGTGGA
>NW_007774638.1:2246-3991 GCF_000696425.1 Galeopterus variegatus | reverse complement strand
GCACTGCCATCAGACATACACAGAATGCCTTAATTTTTAATCTGTAACAATTCTTGAAAGTTAAGGATAGAAAAATGCCAATGTTTAAACATGTGTCATTTTCTATTACTGAACATTCTTGTCGCATGATTCAGATAACAGAATGGAAGGACAAAGTAAACTGAGTTTATTAGAAAAATAATAAACTTCCTCTGTACATTGTACATTTTTAGAAATTACAATATTGCATGTAACAGTGATTTTTCTTGAAAGAGTTTGAACAGCATCAACAGGATCTCCAATTTCTTTTGAGAAGACCTTCAGAAGTAGGTATTTTTCAGATTCTTTTGTCTCTGCATGAGCAAGGGTTGATAGCTTGAGCCTATAATGTATTACTGTGAAAAGCTTCGGTCTGTTACATAAATCATCTTAACACTCAGCAAGAATTGTCCAACAGTGCCATTGATGTGCTCAAGCCAATGATCCTGCAAACAATTTTTTTTGTCTTTCTCACATGTTAGACAATAGCAATAAATCACCTACATTTAAAAACACAATGTACTAATTTTTCAAGCAACAGTTACCAAAATGAAATTTTGGAGAGAAAGTATAACATTTATTTCATTTGTGCTCATTAATTTTTGTAACTTACATTAAGTAAAAGGCAATGAATGTCTCATTTGTTATAGAAACACTTATTTTGTCCCTACTGTGTGTAAAGCATCCTGCAAAGTGTGATTTGAGAAACAAAGAATTAGAAGACATAGTTTGTTATATTTTACATAAAAATCTGGATTTTTTTTAGTTTTCATATTGAGTTCATACATTCTGAGATCCAGTTCCACATTTTTTTTGCTTTATTTTAGAAATAACCAATAGAAAATATACATGAAAAAAAAATCACTCTTAATCCAACCACTCAGGAACAAAATAAAAATAAATCAAAATATAGAACAAAATAAAGATAAATATAGAAAAATGTGTATCTTTCAAGATTCTTATTAGTACATATTTGCTAGTTTGTTTTAAGTATTAGTTTTTGTTTTTGATAACAAAAGTCTGATCATAAGGCTCTGATTTTGGAGCTAGAAACACTAAACGTAAATCTCAACTCATCAATAGATGTAGTTACTTAATTTCTCTAAGACTCAGTTTCCAAATCTATAAAATAGGGATGATAATAGCACTCAATTCATTAAGGGTAGATCAAGATTAAATAAGATTAACAAGATAATGTAAATACTTTGATTAATACATTGGTTCACAAGAAGCAATTGATAAATGTTAGCTACATTGCCATTATTATACTAATATAATTTAATCCGATCACTTAAAATGGATCATAAATAATTTTTCATGCCAATAAAAATCATCTATATTATTGTTTAAATGGCTATATATTATATTATTGTATTCATGTTCTAAAATTATTCTATGAGTTCTCTATTTTGAACATTTAGATTTTCCTGTTATGAAGTACACTGGGATGAATAACCTTATCCATTTATTTATTTATGATAATGTCCTAGAGTTCTATATTTATGCTCAAATGGAATCACAGGATGCTTGCTCAAGAGGAGACCTAAGAAATCACCCCCGACCCACCCCACTTTACAGATAGGGAAATGAGACCCAGAGAGGCTAAATAATTTGCTTATACTTATAGAACTAGTTGTGTAGAGGGGAAACTCATAGCATCATTACAATATATTTTGTTTTACATTTAATAATTGAATACAATGCCTTAGGCTTTCATTTACTATTTT
>NW_007774638.1:0-797 GCF_000696425.1 Galeopterus variegatus | reverse complement strand
ATATATTTTGTTTTACATTTAATAATTGAATACAATGCCTTAGGCTTTCATTTACTATTTTTAAACGTGTGGAGCCTTTGAGTTTTCATAAATTTTTATTTTTTTAAAACCTGCGTTAAGTTGATTTTTTGCTTATGGTCAGGTTCTACTTGCTAAATCACATGCAGGCAGCCTAGCACGGAGTTGAGCATTCAGTGTTGGCCTGTTTTCACATGTATGTGTTTCGCATGTACATTTTAGAATACATGCTCTATGTGTTTATGACCATTCTTTTCATTTTTTCATTTTTTTTCTATTGAGTAGAAGTCAATAAATGAGTGTGTAAGTAAACTTACATTCTGCATAAAGAAGCCAAAGTAGCAGAGGACTAGAGGTGAGCAGATGCTCTTGGTTTAGCCTCTTTATCAACGGGTCCAGAAAAGAGAAGTAGAAACGGGTCCTGTTTCTACTCATCAAACTCTGATACACAATTGCGACTCTTTGGATCTTTTCACCAGGAAACAATTACAAATGGATCTCTAAATATTTGAGGTCATCTCACTTTCTAAAGTCTTTGCTACAAAGAAAGCTTATGCTGCAGATAGGGACGTGGAAGGAAAAAAACAGATAGAAATGGAGACAATTTCTCCAGTTTAATGAAGATAAGACAACTCAGCATTTGATTTCCCAGAGGTGGGATCCCTGGGAAGAGTAAAGGGAGGAGGAATGAGATGTCTTCAGTGGAAAGACCTCCTGGACTTTGCGTACCTTCTGGAGGGGGAAAGCAAAAGCATCAAGGTGGGAAGAGAGTCCTTGGC
>NW_007774637.1:0-3991 GCF_000696425.1 Galeopterus variegatus | reverse complement strand
AACTACCATGTACTTCCTCATCATTAATGCTTTGCATACATGCATTGTTGTCAGTTTGATTTTCTGTCTCCCCTGCTAGAGCATATGTAAGCCATGTGGGGGCACATATTTTGACTGTCCTATGTTCCCAGTGCTGGCACAATACCTGTCATATGATTGACAATGTCTCTTTGCTGGATGGAGAATGAATGGATGAATGGACATGTGGTCTAAATAGAATATACTTCTGTTTTATGTTTATGTACCTGCTACCTCTCTTTTTTAACAGTTTTGGTACAGGTGGGGAAGGGGCAATAGGAGAAATGCCATTCCTATTTCAGCTTCTGAGTCAGACCATGTGGCTGACTATTCACTAGCTGCCATGGTCCCATTACCAGTGCCATTAGTTTGTGTCATATACACAAGCCTTATAAAACCACCAAAGACCACTGTGAAGTCATCCAACAAAATGTAGATTGATAGATTTCAGCGTGTGTATTGTTTTCCAATGCAGGTGTGCAGGTAAGTTGTGTCTCATTGTCAAGACTGTTTCCTTGGCTCTTCAGTCACTTGGGACTCTTCCATTCATCATGTTGCTCTTTCTTTTTCAATCACATCAGTGCAACTGGATGCAAAATCATTGATTCCTCCCCCTTTGCCTGCTCCAGCACTTGGTTACAGATTTGGATGGAGAACAAATGAAGTATAATATTGTATTAAGAGCTCGGCCCTTTTCCTCTGTCTCTGACAAGGTCACCAGATGGGGCTGGGATGGGTGCCATCATCCTCAAAGTTTAGGATTGTATCCTCTGAACTTTTAATATGTGTTCCATAGGTTGTATAAAACCACATATGTGTCCTTTGCAGACTTGAAATACTGAGTTCTCCATGTTGATTTTCTGTGCTACAAGTTACATTCAGAATAGAAACCTATCTTTATGTGTCAGAAATGAATTCCAGTATTGATTCAGAATATCTTGATATGTCCTTATCTAGCTATAAGACCTTGGATAAGTTATTTCATCCCTCTCAGACTTGCTTTTCTCATTTCTGAAAGGACAGTGTTAGAGGAATCTCCAAGGTCATTTACAGTTCTGGAATGTCATGGCCTATCCTTGCTATCTTTCAATGTTAACCTAAATTTCTAGCTGTACAATTGTTCCTTTGAAGAAAAGTTAGACACCGTAGCCCCTCCAGATGATGTACCATTCTGAAAACATGAAAACACCAAGACCTGTACACTAGCTAAACAGTCATGTCCCAGACATGTGTCTATTTTCCTTCTAATGGAAAGGAGACATTTCTTATGTGGAAAGGGTACCATTTCTTCTTCTTTTTTTTTCCTAGTTCAGAAATTAGTTTAATTCACTTAAATGAAGTACGTGAAAGTGCACTTGTTTATTTATTTTAATTGATTATACATTTCCGTGGGGCACTGAACTGACTGTCAGCACATGTGCCCAAGATGTGGTGAGCAGATCAAAGCTATCAGCATGCCCATTACCACAAACTGCAATTATTCCCTGTGTCTCCCACCCAACCTCTCCCAGCCCCCCACTATTCCCCCCTCACCCCAACAACCTTAGTTCTGTTCTCTCCCTCTGCAAGTCCAACAAACCATTGTGATCTTTCCTTCCTTCTTTCTCTCTTAGCTCCCATTTATGAGTGAGGACATGCAGTGATTTTCCCCTCTGTGCCTGGCTTATTTCACTTGACCTGATTTTCTTCACGCTCATCCATGTTGGTGAGAATGGCAGCATTTCATTCTATTTTATGGTTCAGTATTATTCCATTGTATATACACACCACATTTTCCTTATCTAGTCATCCATCGATGGACATTTAGGTTGGTTCCATATCTTGGCTATTGTAAACAGAGCTGTGATGAACATGGGAGTGCAGGTATCCCTTTGACATGAGTATTTCCATTCCTTTGGGTATATAGGGCCAGAAGTGGGATTGTGGATCATATGGTAGTTCTATCTGTAGTTGTTTCAGAAACCTCCATACTGTTTTTCATAATGACTGCACTAATTTACAGTCCCACCAACAGTGTAGAAAACTACCCCTTTCTCTGTGTCCTCACCAGCATTTGTTATTCTCTGTCTTTTTGATAATAGAAAGTCATCTGGGGTGAGATGATATCTCAATGTGGTTTTGATTTGCATTTCCCTGATGATTAGTGATGTTGAGCATTTTTCATGTAACTGTTGATCATTTGTATGTCTTCCTTTGAGACATGTCTATACAGATCCTTTGCCCATTTTTAAATTGGATTATATGTTCTTTTTACTGTGAAGTTGTTTGAGTTCCTTGTACATTCTGGATATTAATTCCTTGTCAGGTGTACAGTATGCAAATATTTTCTCCCATTCTGTAGGTTGTCTTTTCACTCTGTTGATTGTTTCCTTCACTGTACAGAAACTTTTTAGTTTGATATAATCCCATTTGTTAATTTTTTCCTTTATTGCTTGTGCTTTTGAGGTCTTATTCACAAAGTCTTGGCCCAGTCCTACATCCTGAAGTGTTTCTACTAAGTTTTCTTCTAGGAGTTTTATAGTTTCAAGTGTTATACTTAAGTCTTTAATCCATTTTGAGTTGATTTTGGTATATGGCATGATTTGTAGGTCTAGTTTCATTTTGGTGCACATGGATATCCAGTTTTCTCAGCATCATTTGCTGAATATATGTTCTTGGAACCTTTGTTGGAGTTCAGTTGGCTGTAAATCTGTGGGTTGATTTCTGGGTTCTCTATTCTGTTCCATTGGTCCAAGTGTCTATTTTTGTGCCAGTACCATGCTGTTTTGGTTACTATAGCTTTGTAGTATATTTGAAGTCAAGTAGTGTTATGCTTCCAGCTTTATTTTTGTTTGCTCAGGGTTGCTTTGGCTGTTTGGGGTCTTTTGTTGTTTCATATGAACGTTAGGATTGTTTATTCTATTTCTGAGAAGAATGTTGTCAGTATTTTGATGGGGATTGCATGGAATGTGTAGACCATGTTGGGTAATATGGACATTTATAGAATGTTGATTCTTCTAATCCAGGAGCATGGAATGCCTTTTCTTCTTTTTGTGTCTTCTTTAATTTCTTTTAGTAGCATTTTGTAGTTCTCATTGTGGAGATCTTTTACCTCCTTGTTTGGTTAAATTGATTCTTAGGTATTTTATCTTTTTGCTGACTCTTGTAAATAGGCTAGGTGTCTTGATTTCCTTTTTTGCTCATTTGTTATTGGAGAATATAAATGCTATTGATTTGGGGGCACTAATTTATCATACTGCATCATTACTGAAATTGTTGATGAGCTCTAAGACATTTTTGGTGGAGTCTTTAGGCTTTTCTATGCATAGAATTATGTCATCTGCAAACAGGGACAGTTTGACTTTGATTTTCCTATCTGGATGCCCTTTATTTCTCTCTCTTGCCTGATTGCTCTGGGTAGTACTTCCAGTACTGTGCTAAATAGGAGTGGTGATAGAGGCCAACTTTGTCTTGTTCCTGTTCTTAAGGGAAAAACCCTCAGCTTTTCCCCATTCAGGATGACACTGGCAGTGGGCTTGATGTATATGAATTTTATTGTAGTGAGACACTTTTCCTTCTATACCTAATTTGCTGAGACACTTAATCGTGAAGCAATGTTGAATTTTGTCAACAGTTTATTCTGTGTTCATTGAGATAATCATATTGTTTTTGTTCTTGATTTTGTTGATGTGGTGTATCACATTTATTGACTTGCATCAATTGAACCGTCCTTGACTCCCTGGGATGAATACCACTTGATCATGGTGTATGCTTTTTTGATGTGTTGCTGTACTCTGATTGCTAATATGTTGTTGAGAATTTTTGCTTCTGTGTTCATCAGAGATATGGACCTGTAGTTTTCTTTTTTTGTTGTATCTTTGTCTGGTTTTGGTATCTAGGTGATGATAGCCTCATAGAATGAATTAGGGAGAGTGGCCTCTGTTTCAATTTTTTGGAATAGTTTAAAGAGAATTGGTATTAATTTCTCTTTAAA
>NW_007774636.1:0-3992 GCF_000696425.1 Galeopterus variegatus | reverse complement strand
TTAAGTGGAGTGAGTCAGTAACAGAAAGAAAAATAATACCTAATCTCACTCACATGTGTTTTTATTAAAAACGTGGTTGTCATACAAGTGGAGAGTAGAATAATGGTTAGAGAGTCTGGGAGAGGAGTGGGGGTGGAGAGAGGAGAAGTGGTGGACTAACGGGTACAAAACTGTGCTATCTACCCTAAGTGAATCATTGTGCAGTCAATGCATGTATTGAAACAATGAATTGAACCAACCAAAAATAAATAGAAATGAATTATTTTTTAAAAAGAATATTCCCCAATAAGATCAGGAACAAGACAAAGATGGCTGTTCTTACCACCTCTATTCAATATGGTCTTAGAAGTTCTAGTCAGTTTACTTAGAAAAGAAAATGAAATAAAAGGCATCCAAGCTGGAAAAGGAGAAGTGAAACCATCTTTATTCGTGGATGATAGGATCTTGAATATTGAAAATCCTAAGGAATCCACTGAAAAACATTTAGAACTAATAAATGAGTTCACTAAGGTTGCAGGAAATGAGTTCCCATGTAGAACTAATAAATGACTTCATTAAGGTTGCAGGATATGAGTTCAATATAGTAACATCAATTGCATTTCTCTATTTTAGAAATATCAATTTTATTTCTCTATACTAGCAATGAGCCATTCTAAAACAAAATGTAGAAAAGAATTGCACATGCAATAGTATCAAAAAGAATAAAATACGTAGGAATAAATTTAACAAAAGATGTATAAGCATACTACATAAAGAGTATTACATTGCAAAAAGAAATTAAAATACTTAATAAATGGGAAGACACCTCATGATTATGTGTGTAAGAAGCCTTAATTTTGTTAGGATGGCAATATTCCTCAAATTTATCTAACTACTAAATTCAACACCTAAAAAATCCCAGCTGGTAGAAGTGATGTTACATACTGACGTGGGCCTCGACTTTATGCCGACAGGTGCTTCTACTATGGTCTTTTTTAACCTTGAGTGGCTATGTAAGAAATTTGTCTTCCCTGCAACTACCAGGCTAAGCTAGATGGATAGGCTGTGGAGAAAGAGTGGGGAGGTGGGAACCAGCCAAAACATAGGTGTTCCAGACTGAGCTATTAGAGTCATCCCAGCTAATTCACCATATATAATAGAGCACAAACAAGCCCTCCTGTCCCCTCTCTGAGTTCCTGAGCCTCAGAATTGTGATAAAGTAATGAGGAGTTGCTAGTTTCAGCCACTAAAGTTTGATGTACGTTTTGTTATGTAGCAAAGGATAACCGGAACACGTACATATGCATTCGCAATGTGCAGAAGATTTTGTGGCTTCTAAAAAGTACACAAAGTTCATTGAAGGTCGGAATGTTTAATAAAGTACTATTTTCTACTTTTCCCAATCGTTGTCAAGCTCATTTATTGGAGTGCAATGAATATGATTCTGGAGAAAAGATGTCAACGATTTGATGAAATACAGTTATTACCTGTAAAAGTAATTTTCTATATTATAGTTTTATTGAAGCACAATTGACAAGTAAAAATTGTATATATTTAAAGTGTACAACTTGACGTTTTGATATATTATGCATTGTGAACTAATCACCACGGTCTCGCTAACTAATGTATCCATCATCTCTCACAGTTATCATTTTCCTTTTTGTTGCGGTGGTGGTGTTGGTAAAACACTTTTTAGAAAATGACAGTCCTATCACAGGGACTTACTCCATAAGATAGTAGATCGTGCAAGTTAACGAGAAAGCAGTGAATTCTAATAATCCGGGTTGTATTCGATTCTATTATTTGGAATCACAGATTAGGAAACCCTTGGATAATTGATTTCTCGAAGCAGCCTATAGCAGAGAGGGAGACCCAAACTGAGTTTCTGCCTACAGGTCACACCCTGTAGGTGGCTCTTAATCTTTCTTTGCCTGTTAGTATTATTGAGTCACCCTTACCTGCTCATGATTTGTCTGTTATATGGTTTTCGATGGAAAAAAGACAGATTCCTCTGGCCTACACGAATCAGCATTGCAAGGAATTTCAAACCACGTCATTATATCTATATCTATGTGCATACACTGTACCCATAATTAAAACTGCATGTTTGGATTTATGCTGGAAAAGTCATGAAATGTTATATGGTTGTGGACAATCCCTACAAAAAATGCATAGAGTTGTCTCTCTGTTCCTCAAGTGGACTCAGCTGTGGAGATGTGCGGGGCCGTGAGGAACACTCTCAGGTCTCTAAGCATCCACACAGGGAAGCCAACGGCCAAAGAGGCAAAGAGGCAGAGCCCGACCACAACGAACGCCAGGAAACCGTCATAGCCGCCTGCTGTGCTCGACGCTTGCCTTAGTCCCTGGTGTTGACCTTCTCCTGCTCAGTGTGGAAGAGGGGAGGAGCCCAGGCCAAGTTCTCAAAGGCCATGAGTTACAGTCACCCCCCTCTCTACGTGGAGAGCATGACCTCTCTCAAGGTGGGCAACGTGACCTACCGCACCTCAGCCAACACCCTGCGGCCACTCTTTGAGAAGTATGGGTGCATCGGCGACGTGTACATTCCACGGGACTGCTTCACTAAGGAGCCTCGTGGCTTCGCCTTTGTCCGCTTCCTGTATAAGCACCACGCCCAGGATGCCATGGATGCCCTAGATGGAATCGTGTTGGATGGCCGCGTGCTCAGAGTACAGATGGCCCACTGTAGTCATCCTACATATGGCCACCACAGCTGCCGTCGCGGAATGCCACCCCACAGGTACGAGGGAGACAACTATGCACGTCAGAGCTGCAGACCAAGACCTCGTCGTCCTAGCCATTCCAGTAGGAGGGGCTGATCCAGATCCCGATGCCGACTTGGATTCCGACCCAGGAGTAGATCTCACGTCAGCTGCTTGAGGTCTAGGTCTCGCTCCCGCTCTCCTTCTCGCTCTCACCGTAGATCTTCATCAACCCCTAGATCCGGGTCAACCCAAAGATCCATATCCACGTCCTCCTCGGTGTCCAGATCTCGCTCGTGGACCGGGTCGAGCTCTGGGTCCAGAAGTCTTCCACCTGGCTGCAATAGGGGTTCTGAGGCTGGATCACGATCCAAGAGTACCTCCAAGTCTCCTGAAGAGGAAAGAGTTGGTTAGTGACTCACCAGGAAGCAACCTGAGGACTGGGCTGCGGAGGGGAGGAGGGGCGGGACGGGAAGGTAGAGTCATTTGATCAAACAGTCCTTGAAACAAGCCACTATCACTTGAAAAGTTGATTTCGTAACATGTTGTCTAACTTTTTACCTGTTCTAAGCCTTGCCTCAGGTAGTAAACTTCAGTTTTGTATGGTATTTGGCAGTTGCTATTTGAATCATAGTTGAAAATCTTGTTAGGGAGGTGAAAGACTTCAATTTTCATTATTGGTTTGAGTAATATGGTATTTTGCAGTTGCTATTTGAAACATAGTTGAAAATCTTGTTAGGGAGGTGAAAGACTTCAATTTTCACTATTGGTTTGAGTATCTGAAGTAACGTTTCATTTTCTTCAGAGTGCTGACTTTTGTGTGTTTGTTTGAAAGTAAACTATTAAACGCATTTGTGGCCTACTTATTTAAGGAAATGTGTGCAGCCATTTCCTAATGAGTAGTCGAAAACTGTCTAGTAATTAACTCATTATGGCCTTCATTCTTTAAAATTAAAAACCTTTAAACTGGTATAAATTCAATTACATGTGCCATTTATCTACAGGCCTAAATGATAACCTGAACTTGCAATTGTACAAAGACATTTTAGGTGAAAATAATTGATTTTATATAATTGATTCTATAAAATCCTCAACTAGTACATGTCTTTCTTTCTGATATAAAGAGCTGCCATTTACGCTGCCCTAATTATAATTTTTTTTTTAGATTACCGTTACCTATAGATTTCTTACAGATTTAAGTCCACAGTGGAAATTACTTTTTTTCCCAGATCTAAAATGAAGTTTTAAAACCAGTCCCTTAGATGTCTACTGTGTAAACCACACTACTAAAAC
>NW_007774635.1:2420-3992 GCF_000696425.1 Galeopterus variegatus | reverse complement strand
AGCAGGAAAAGAACTGTTTCTTAGCTGCAAAAGTGAGTTTCTAAACAGGGAACAGGGCGCCGGGGCCGCTGTCGATGCTGCCAGGATTCCGGAGGCTGGGGCCATGCTGAAGGCGGCCAGCTGCCCTATTAAAGATTGGAGGTTTCAGGCCAGATTCCTGGGAATGCCCTAGCCGCGCCGTGGGACCGAGTCAGCAGCCTGAGGCGGCGGCAGACAAGGATGGGGACAGCGATGATGCAGAGGTGAGAGAGAGCCCCCAGGCTGGCCCAGCCTTGTGAGTGACCCCCAGCCCGGCCCTGCTCATGGGGCGGACACCTGCCCGGGTTCTTCCTGCCCAGCCAGGCCACTCACTGACCCCAGGACTGCTTCCATTCTCTTGGGTGGTGGTGGCTCCACCCCGACTTGGCCAGGCCTGTCCTCCTCACCCAGCTCGGCTCCACACTGACCCTTCCCACTAGCTTGCCCTGGTGCGGGGCTTATTGGGGCCTACGGGCCGGCCTCCCCTCCCACTCCCTCTGTGGTTCTCTGGCAGGGCTGGTGGCATGGGGTGTCCCAAGCAAGTGGTGGGAGGGCAGGGAAGTGCAGGCCGGGCTGACTGTCACTCCACAGCACCCTGGGCTCCGGCCTCATGTAAACTTCCTGTAACCAGGAGGCAGATACCATCTCTGTGGCCACCATGTTTGGAAAAACGCCTAACTGATTTCTGGTTATGAATAGTGTGGTCGGAGCATTCCCAAGTTTGCCTGAACCTGCCAGAGAGCTGACTGCGGGTGGGCACTGGGGCCAGTCCGCACCGGGGGGATTCAAAGGTGAACCGTGTGTGGCAGGCTCCTCCCCTGAGGAACTCATACTCTGGTGTGAGAGATAAGACAAGTACACAAATAACCGTGATACCAGGAGGAAGGGGATAAGTCCTGAGAAAGAACTACACAGTGCTACAAAGGCACCCAGAGTGACCAGTCATCTGCGACTAGCAGAAACCTGGAAGACTTCCTGGGTGAGGTGGTGCCGAGTAGGGTCGTGAAGGCCCAGCTGATAGATGAGGGTTGCAGAAGACACGTCCCAGCCCAACCTAGTGCACACAGAGTGGGGAGATATCTGGCTAGGGAGGTGGAGACTCGGCAGAAAAGACACACCCTGCAGGGCAGCCACTGCGAGATCCAGCAGCCCAGCCTAGTGCACACAGAGTGGGGAGAGGTCCGGCTATGGAGGCGGAGACTTGACAGAAACCACATACCCTGTGGGGCCACCACTGCGTGATCCAGCAGCCCGGGCCAGAGCGCATGGAACAGGGAGAAGTCCTGCACGGGAAGTGGAAGCCCAGCAGAGACCAAACAACCTGGAGTACTGCCCCATGATCCAGCAGCCCAGCAGAGTCCAAGCTGACCAGAGAGGAGGCTCCACAGAGAGGCCCCAAGACCCAAGGCAACCACACACACAAGGCACTAGAGGCCAACTGAGCAGTCACGAAGGTACCCATACCAAATTGGCAACCACAGCAACATTTTAGGTAGTCTCAAACTGGTGGACTGTGAAACCCCCTGCCACAATGAATAAACATCAAAAAAAAGA
>NW_007774635.1:0-1019 GCF_000696425.1 Galeopterus variegatus | reverse complement strand
AACCACACTAACAAGAAATCCTCAAGGGAGTACTGGGTTTGGTTCCTGAAAAATAACTACCTCTGCCACAAACACCCAAGAAAAATCAAACCCCAGTAGTATAATAAAAATGGCATTCATGAAGAGAAAACAAATAAACAAAAAGGCTATTTACAACCTAAGGAACCAACAAACACAGAAACAAACAGAAAATCAGAAAGAAAGGAACTAAAGACCCCTAAGACAAACAAACAACCAATAAAATGCTAAGAACAAATCGACTCCTTTCAATAACAACTCTTAATGTAAAAGGCTTAAATTCCCCAATCAAAAGACAAAGACTAGCTGACTAGATTAGAAAGGAGGACCCAACTATATGCTGCCTACAAGAGACCCACCTAAGCCATAAAGACTCACATAGACTAAGAGTGAAAGGATGGAAAAAGATTTACCAAGCAAACAGAAAAGAAAAATGAGCTGGAGCAGCTATTCTCATATCTGACAAAGTAGACTTTAAAATAAAAACCATAAATAGAGACAATGAGGGACACTACATAATGATGAAAGGACTGATGCATCAAGAAGACATAACAATCATAAATATGTAGCACCCAATGTCAGAGCAGCCAGATTTATAAAACAAACTCTATTAGACCTACAGAAGGAAATAGACACTAATATCATAATAGCAGGGGACCGGAACTCCCCACTGTCAATATTAGACAGATCATCTAGGCAAAAAATCAGCAGAGAAACACAAGATCTAAACAATACTCTAGACCAATTGGAATTGGCAGATATCTACAGAACATTCCATCCAACAACGTCAGAATATTCATTCTTCTCATCAGCACATGGATCATTCTCCAGGACAGATCATATATTAGGTCACAAATCAAGTCTCAACAAATTCAAAAAATTGGAATTATCAGATGTATTTTCTCAGACCACAATGGATTAAAACTAGAAATTAATAACGAACGAAACTCTGGAAACTATACAAACACATGGAAATTAAACAGCATCCTACTTAATGACAT
>NW_007774634.1:2694-3992 GCF_000696425.1 Galeopterus variegatus | reverse complement strand
AAATTATAAACTAATTTAAAATTTGCCTACTATGTTCCTCCTATGTTCATTCACTGCCAGAATGTGTTAGGTCCAATAGTACTGTATTTAAAGATCAGAAAACCTCAGCTTTGGGATTAACTCTAATACTTCCTTTACATGCACATTGTTGTTCCCAATTTTTCTCTGTTTCCTGTGAGAAGATTATATTCCCATAGCACCTAACAACAGGCTTGGAGGTGTGATTAGCTTTAACTAATGAAATATGACAAGAATGTTGTATGCTAAGTACCAGAAAAAGCTTCCTGAGCCACATGTGATTCCACCATTGCTCTTTAATCTCTGCCATACAACTGAGATAGAGCAGCCTGGGTCCTGGAATAAAGGAGATGTGGGACAGAATCAAAGCTAACTCACAACTCCCCTGTTCATGAGTGGAAAATAAACACTTGTCATGGTAACTCACTGAGTATGGGGTTCATTGTGCAGCAAAACTAAGTGGTTTGGACAAAATTTCAGAGTTTTCTCATTTATACAATGGGTAAAATAATAATATATTCCTTGTTTACTTCAGAGAGTTGTTGAGAACAACAAGTGAGAAATGCACATGTAAAAAGTTTCATAATCTACTTACTATTCACATTATTACTGGAACTAAAATATATAGAATTCCAAGATCTAAAGGTATTCATGTTTCTTTATCTCAGAGCACCAGTCTTTCAATGGAAATAGATAGAACATTTAAGATATTTTTAGTAGACAAATTATGCTTTTTTAATTCTTATTTACCAAATAAAATAAGGCCAATGTTTAGACAATTAATGAAGAATATTAAAGAAGCATCAAAGGCTGTTCCCTTAGGTTTTATTACTTTGAGATGTTTCCCGCCCCACCTCTCTGCCCACAAACATTTTTTATTTTATTTTTTAATTTTTATTTTTTATATTTTATTTTATTTTACTTCTCAATATACATTGTAGTTGATTTTCATGCCCCTTTACCCATTCCTCTCCCCGCCCCAATATCTTATTTGTTCACTTGATTTAAACAGTTCAAGGAATTTTTGTGGTTGTTCTGTCTTCTCTCCCTACACCACCCTTGATTTGTTTGTGTGTTTATTTATTTATTTATTTTTAGCTCCCACAAATAAGTGAGAACACATGTGGTATTTCTCCTTCTGTGCCAGACTTCTTTCACTTAATATAATTTTCTCTAATTACATCCACGTTGTTGCAAATGGCAGTACTTCATTCTTTTTTATAGCAGAGTAGTATTCCATTGTGTAGATACACCACATTTTCCATATCCACTCATCTGAT
>NW_007774634.1:0-1694 GCF_000696425.1 Galeopterus variegatus | reverse complement strand
GGGAGCGCCGCCACGCTCCCAAGCAGCGCACTCTCCAGTGCACCACCGGGCCAGCCCTGTATATATAGTTTAAAGTCTGGTAGTGTTATGCCTCCAGCTTTATTTTTTTATTTTATTTTATTTTATTTTTGCTCAGAATTGCTTTGGTGATGCATGGTCTTTTGTTGTTCCATATAAATGTCTGGATAGCTTTTTCCATCTCAGAGAAAAATGTCATTGGAATTTTGATGGGGATTGTGTTGAATCTGTAGGTCACTTTGGGTAATATGGACATTTTCACATTGTTAATTCTTCCAATCCAACAGCAAGGTATATCTTTCCATCTTCTTGTGTCCTCTTTAATTTCTCTCAACAGTGGTTTGTAGTTCTCTTCACAGAGATTTTTCATTCCTTGGTCAGCTTTATTACTAAGTATTTTATTTTGGGGGTGGCTATTGTAAATGGGCTAGCTTTCTTGGTTTCTTTTTCTGCATGTTCACTGTTGGAATATAGAAATGCTACTGATTTTTTTGTGTTGATTTTGTATCCTGCAACTTTGCTGAAATCTTTTATCAACTCTGGGAGTTTTTTTTATAGAGGATTTAGGCTGTTCAATACATAGGATCATATCATCCACAAACAGAGACAGCTTGACTTCATCCTTTCCAATCTGGATGCCCTTCATTTCCTTATCTTCTCTGATTGCTCTGGCTAGTACTTCCAACACTCTGTTTAACCCACACATATTTATTAAATAAATCCTTCATCTCTTTTCCCTTTTCTCATGCTATTGTATTATGCTGCTTTTGCAGGATTTCCAGGTTGTGTCTGAAGTTTTAGAACTCGGAGGTAACTTGATAAGGATTCTAACGAGCTTGTGTCAGTGGGTGTGAGTGGCAGAGGTGGCTCATTGCTGTTACTGTGAGTACAGCGTTAAGTGCAGCATCAGATTCTGCCCCCCTTCCCTGCAGAAGAAAGTTACGTCAGTGGATTGAGAGGAAATGTCACACACTGCAATCAGTGGGCTAGTCCCTGTTGGGGAGGCACATGTGTTGTTTCAATAATCTCAACACAACCTTACCTTGCACATGTAATTATTCTCATTTTCAAATGAAAAAACTGAGGCTAAGCATGGCGAAGGTTCTTGTACAAATTGGCAAAAGCCAGAAACAGATCCACAACCCAAGACTTCCCACTCCAGATCCCCAAGTCTTTTCTATCATATGCTTTATCTGTACATTTCATTTTATATCTGGTGTCCTGGGAAGTAAAAAACTAAGTGTTCATTTTGGCCACAGCATTTAAACACCTTACTTGTTAGCATGTAAATGAATTCAGCTTCAACAAGAACCCCTAGGTTTTGTTTTGTGGCAACGAATTTGAGGCGCAGGCAGAGGAGGTCAGATAGTGATTATAATTCTGTTTAATTGTTTTAAAATGAAGCCTGAAAGTTTCATCAGATATGAGAGCAAGCCTAAATTTAGCATAACTAAAATGGAACTGATATAGAAATAGAAAAGATCATAAAAAACAGAACTTTCTCTAAGATTGACTCTGGTAAGTGTAGAAAATAAGGCAATTATTATGAATAAGGTCAAATGGATTCTATAACGGAAGATATTATTATTATTATTATTATTATTAATTATTATTAATTATTCTCTGACTTAGTTATTTATCACTAGTTTATTTGTCTCACATCTTCTCTTCCATTT
>NW_007774633.1:0-3992 GCF_000696425.1 Galeopterus variegatus | reverse complement strand
AGAAAAGCTGCATTTATGTATTATTTATTTATTTATTTATTTATTTATTTATTTATTTATTTATTTATTTATTGTTTTCACCACTATACAGAAGAGCTACATTTTTTAAAAAAGGAAACATCTCCTTTCTCATTTTTTCCCTTTGTCTTTCTTTTTAGTCCCTAAATATTGCTAAAATATTGAATGAGCAAAATAAAGGCATGTAAACACAAACTTCCACAGATTATGTGCTTCACTATCACAGAGTGCCACAGCATGTATTCTATAGAAACAGTGAATGGTGTTGGCATTGAATTTAAGTTCCTATGGAAAGAAATAGCCCATTAAAAATAAACCTATAATGTTCGATTGTGCTTCAACCCACTGTAAATACTTTTACTGATATACTGACTTAGTCATTAGCATGCAATGAAGTACCCAATTATTATATGTCCTGCTGTTTTCAACTCTTGCAGATTGTCAGTTTTCAGTTTTGAAATAAGCTGCATGATGTGAATGGCATCGCTCTCTCTGTGACTGGTCTGCTGAGCTGATATGCTTCCTGACTTCCTTAGGCTTTTCTTCAGTTGCAAGTCAATGTTAATAGCATGAACCATGCTTTTGGTTTTAAAACCATTTACACAGCAAAAGAATTCTTTGAAGTCTTTCTTTATGTACACCAGAGTTTATTCTTTTTATTTTCCCCTTAGAATACCTAAACTGCTTACACAGAAATTTTCCTTTAGCCTAAAGAAATTTCGTTTTGTTTTGCTTTTCCTAGACAACTGTCTTTGTTCGTATTAAGAAATATGAATGCCACCCAATTTTAGGGCTCTTCAGTATCCAAGTATCACCTTGAACAATTTGTTTAGAAAAGAGCAAAAATCCCCAGGATAGAAACGTATTAATCCAGTTCTGTCCAATTATAGCAGCCACTACCACATGAGCCATTCAGCTGTGACTAGTCCAAATAGAGATTTTGAAAGTTAATTTGAAACAAAGGATGTAAAATATTCATAACTTTTATATTGATTACATGCTGAAATAATAATATTTTAATAGATTGGGTTAAGTTAAATATACGAGGATATTTCAAAAAGCTTGTGGAAACATTGAATTAAAAGACAGTACAAATCTTTCCATGAACTTTTGGAAGTACCCTCTTATTAGTAAGTTTACCTGTTTCTTTTTTATTTTTAAAATGTCGTTGCTAGAATATTTAAAATTACATATGTGGCTTGCATTTATTGCTTGCAATCTATATTAATTAGACAGGCCTGTTAATCTATGATATATTTTAGGTATCTTTCAAGATTAGGTTGTTTTTTTTTTTTTTTTTTTTTTTTTAGGAAACCCCTGTTTTTTTTTTTATTTTTTTTTTTTATAAGAGGGCTTTTATTTTTTATTATTTTTTTGTTTTTTTTTAAAATTTGGTTTTTTTTTTTTTTTTTTTTTAGGAAACCCCTGTTTTTTTTTTTATTTTTTTTTTTTATAAGAGGGCTTTTATTTTTTATTATTTTTTTGTTTTTTTTTAAAATTTGGTTTTTTTTTTTTTTTTTTTTTTTAGTATAATGCTGTTTATTCTGTAAATTTTTAATGTTGAGAGATTCTTGGAATTATTTTTAGCTTTTGCAAACATGTATTAGTTTTACAGCTTTAATTGAAAAATAAAAATTGCATATATTTATGGTATACAATGTAATGTTTTCATGTATGTACACATTGTGAAAGGATTAAATCAAACAGTAATATATCCATCACCTTATATACGTAACTTTTTTTTTTGGTGGTGAGAACATTTAAGATCTACTCTCTTAGCAGTTTTAAGGTATATATTATATTATTAACTGTAGTCACCATGCTGAATATCAGATTTCCAGAACTTATTTATCCCAACTGAAACTTTTTACCCTTGACCAATACCTCCTCATTTACCTGCATCTTCTAGCCCCTTGTTACCACCATTCTGCTTTCTGCTTGAATAAATTTAACTATTTTAGATTCCACATAAAAGTGAGGTCATGCAGTATTTGTCTTTCTGTTCCTGGCTTATTTCACTAAACGTAATATCCTCCAAGTTTATCCATGTTGTTACAAATGATGGGATTTCCTTCTTTTTAAAGGCTGAGTAATATTTCAATGAGCATGCACGCGCGTGCGTGTGTGTGTGTGTTTGCACCACATTTTCTTTATCCATTCATCATTGATGAACACATACTGATCTCTTGGTTTATTTTTAAAATTTTTAAAAAACATTATTTGGGAATAATTGCTAGTAGAAAAGAAGACACTCCTTTGCTGTGTATCATTTCTCTGTTACTTTTTCTTTATAAGTCCCTATTTCTTTTCTCCCAGTGACCATTTCTTCCTTCTTTGTATTCTCCAAAATTCTTCAAATCCATGTGTTGTAGTCTTAAAATACAAACTGCACAAGCAGGTGCAGTCTGTATCAAAAATCGACCCCTATTCATATTCAATGCATCAGCAATTAATTTCCTAAACTACATTATCCTATTTATCTCTTTTATTTCTTGCCTT
Organism: Galeopterus variegatus; assembly: GCF_000696425.1. Lineage (NCBI taxonomy): Eukaryota > Metazoa > Chordata > Mammalia > Dermoptera > Cynocephalidae > Galeopterus > Galeopterus variegatus. Next base: position 1,475 of record NW_007774633.1, on the reverse strand, counting down.
TTTTTTTCCCCATATGCCTATGAGCAGCACATCAGAATCACCTGGGAATATTTAACATGCAGTCGTTCACTCTCAGGGTGTCAGAGTGGGCATGATGATTGGAAACAAAGGTTAAAATGGCATGTCAACACAATGGGAACTGTCTAGACTTGGATTTCATTTTTTGAAAAATCACAAAGATGTGTAGGACAAAATTTTCTTCTTTCCACACAGAACATTAAGAAGACTCTGTTGTCTGTAACCAAATTTTAATGAAAGTTTTAAAATAAGAAAAATTCTAACCCAGTATCAAATAGGAAAATTAAGATGGGATACTAGACAGGGCTATTTAAAATTCTCAGGAATGGGCTTTCTATCCCAGCAGAAGCTCATAGAGAAAAAAAGAGTAAATTTAATATCTTTTTATGTGTATTATTTTCTCCAACAGAAAAATATGTTCCATATTTCAATACAGACTCCAGTCAGGAGTCTAAAAGAAAGCACCAGAAATGCTCATGGAATGAATTTCATGCCTGTCCCTGCCCTATCCCCCAGTCTGTCTTTCATAATTGGAAAACAGGGGTAGGCATTTGTTTTCCAGTGTCGAACATTAGATGGTAGTTATTTGTAAAGAAAATATGCATTTTCCCCTGGCAAAAAAATAAAACATAAAAGGATAAACTCGTTAAAAATATGTTGAATCTGCATTTTATCAGAGCATGTCCAATAAAGTCAGGTCATTATTAACACTTTATATCTGGTGTGGGTATTTGCTTTTATAGCAAATTTTAGACTGCATTTGAGGACACTATAAATGTTTGGATAGTTTCCTGAGGATCACCAAGTGCAAAATGTTGCAAACCAGTAGAGGGATGATGCTTCAGTTAAAAAAGAGTTTTGTGGCTTGTACACTTAAAATATAAAGATAAAATTGGAATGCCAGAGCAGTTTCTTGAGGGAAGAAACAGAAAGGTCAAAAACTTCTGATGACAGCAGAAAAAGGTAATCCTTTTTGTAGGATCTAAAAGATGATCCTTGCGTCCATGAATCTCAGTTAACAGAAAGGTCAGTGAGTAGTTTACTGACTGTCTCAAGGGTTTTAGCTCCACGATGCCAGACATCCATGTTTCTAGATATATATAGAAAGAGTTGGTATAGGAGAGAAAAATTTTTCTAATTTTAGATTTACTTTTCTTCTGGATATGTTTGGCATCATGTAAACAAATCTTATGTAGCAGACATACTTACATCACACATTATTCTACTCATGTCTTTGCGAGCAAATAAAATTATTCCACTTTAAAAAAAAAAGTTCAAGGAAGCTTATACATTTTAGTTATTAATCTTCTAGAGTCATCCTTACACAGATTATAGAGTTGGAATGGCAGTTTAATTTTGCCCACATTCAGTTCATTTTTGACTGTTAATACAAAGAATTCTTTCGATAAAGTCAATATAAAAAGTACTCTTCATTTTATTTATTTATTTATTTATTT
>NW_007774632.1:1976-3992 GCF_000696425.1 Galeopterus variegatus | reverse complement strand
GTAGATCTCATGTTAAGTGTTCTTACCCCAATAAAATAAAATTAAAGAAAGAAAAAGAACTTCCTGTCCTATAGGGATGTTGGGTAAAGGGACTGTGGAAGTACTGAAGAGAGGTCCCTCACCCAACCTTGACGGGAAAACAGCTCCAACATGACCTTTTGGTGGGTTAGTTGGACCAGCTTGATGCCTGATTAATTCAGATTTCATCACAGAAGAGCAGCTCTAATCTGACCAGCTAGTTTGTAGTCGTGGCAACTGGCAGGGGTGTGCCCAGAGCCAGGTCTTCTTATTAGAGCTTCTTTAGTATTTGGTGTCAAAAGCTGAAGGTCATCAAAATGTTGGCCACCTCTAAATTATTGTGGTGCCAAAATAACTCCTACCACAGAGCAGACTGTCTCCAGCCATTGGAGATCAAAATAGAACCTAATGGATTTAGGAAACAATCAATGCTGTCAGTGCTTCTAAGGACATTTGTGGGTTGTAGCCTATAAAATATTAATGCTTTCTGTTTGTCTTTAAGAATATATTTTCTATCTTAATGCATTATTGAAAGATGCTATAATGTTAAGTGACTTGAGACCAAATCACCAAATGGCCAAATTTATTTTTTTTGGGGGGGATATCAATGTAAAATATAAAGACAAACCCAAATCCCATTGACCATGCTGGCAGCCATTTAGTTGACAGCCGTGGATGCAAACTGCACCCTTATAAAATGAAGTTGTTTCATTCGTGTTTTGATGGGCAAATAAATAACTTATGTATGGCATTTCCCACCTAATAAAATGTTTCACTGTCAGATTTACTGGGCACGTTTATAAAATCACAACTGTGCAGCCCAGCTTTATTTGGCCTTAATGACATTAGGGCCGGGGAAGGCTATGTCTGGATCTTCAATGTACATGGTGATGCAGTTGAAGGAGGAATGAGAGCAAATCAGAGGAAGCAAGGGTAATCTGGAAAATGCAGGGAAAATTGTGTAAGATCAACTCAGAATTCACCCTCTATGCAGATAGCACTGTATATACTTTTGCATTCTTCTGAATGTGAGCATGGTATACTTGACATAAAAGTACATAAGATGTTTCTAGGCTTATTTAATGGAAAACTAAATTCTAGAAAAAATCATTTGCTGAACTTTTTGGGGACCACAGAACACTCTGAAATTTTAATTTAAACTGTGGTGCCACATTTAAGAAACATGGTCATATTCACATGCACACAAAATTCTTCATGTTGATTTCTGGGGGCCCCTCACTCCCTGCCTAAGACTGCTGGGCTCTGATCTAGTCCAGTTGTCTTCTTTTTTACTCGAGAATGCTGAAGTCCAATGGGGTAGTGGCCCACCCAGGGTCACACAGCTCCTGTTACTTCATCCCAGTACTACCTTTCTAGATGGTAGAAGAAGGTGTTAACTTAGCAACATGCTCAGGAGTGTGCACTCTGGAGCAAGACTGCCTTGGTTCAACTCTAGGTTACTATTCACTAGTGGTTTGACCTTGAGCAAGTTACTTATTATGTGTACCTAAATTTCCTCACATGTAAAATGAGGAAATATCATAGCACCCACTACATAGCAGTTGTTATGAATAATAAATGGGCGAATACTTGCAGAGCTTGGTGCTTTGAAACATAGTAAACACTTTATAAATATTAGTTTCTATCATTGTGTATCTAGATCAAGGTCTCTTGCTATATGCTTTCATAGCTCTTTGTATATTTCCTTCACGGTCTGGAATTTCTTTCCCCTTCATTACACTTATAATGTTGTTTATACAATTTTGAAATTCTCTTGACTGTTTATTTGTTTACTTATTTATTTTTGGTATATTTGAGTGTAAATAGATACTGCTGTCTATACCCAAACGACTCTGGCACATAGTAGGCTATCAATAAACATTTATTGGATGGCTGAATGAATGTGTGAATGAATAGCCCTTATTATAATTTGCCCGTGTATGCTATGTGGCTAAGCAGTGTCTGTTTCCATGCAAGCACTGCCCACTGTGCTACCTC
>NW_007774632.1:0-1517 GCF_000696425.1 Galeopterus variegatus | reverse complement strand
TGTATGCTATGTGGCTAAGCAGTGTCTGTTTCCATGCAAGCACTGCCCACTGTGCTACCTCTGCCCCTCAGCACAGCGCCTGGCACATTGCAGTTTTTCAATAGGTATTTGTTAATTGAATGTGTGAGTACTTATGTGGAAAAGGAGACAAGAAGAATACAAAGGGAGCATAGAGAGAAGAGGGAAAGGTCCGCGAGGAAGGACATTATTTAAGGTCTAATATTTATCCTTCATTCATTCATTGCTAAGGAGATAGGGGGTGGCAGTTAAGAGCCTGGACTCTAGAGCTGGGTGCAAACTCCAGCTCAGCCACTTATATTGTGTGAATTTGGGTCATTTTATTTAACCTCTGTGCTTCTGTTTCCACATCTTAAATATGGGGTTATATTAGCACATAACTTATAGGGTCGTTAAAAGGATGATGAGTTAATTTCTGCAAAGTGCCTAAAAGAATGACAGGCAAATAGTAAGTGCTCAATAGATGTCAGCTATAATGATAATTTATTTGCTGAATCAGCAAACATTTATAGAGTATCTACTATGTGCCAGGCCCCTGCTGGGTGCTTAAGATATATAGGGAAAACAATACACTCCTCTCGTGTGGAGGTCAGAATCTCCCAGGGAGATAGCAAAGCACATCACCAGTTATACTTTGGTGCTGTAAAGGAGCTGGTACAGAACTGGCAGCCTGGCCAGGGCTGGGTCTGAGGTGGGATTTCCCAGAGGAGGAGGCATTAAAGAGAAGCTATATATTGGCCTACCAAGAGGAATGGGAAGCAGGACATTCCCTGTAAAAGGAACAACATGTTCAAAGATGGGCAGGCAGGCAGCAGCACACTGTACTTGGGGAACTGTGAGCAGAATGGGATCCATTCATTCATTTAATTCACTCTATCGATTTTTATTGAGAACCAACAATGTGTGTGGTAGGCACTGTTCTGCGAACTGAGAATAGTGCAGAGAACAAAATGGACAGAGTCCCTGGGGTCATGAAGTTTCCATTCTAGTGTGGAAGGTTAACCAATAAGTAGATGTGGATATCATGTGCCCAGTGGCCATACTATGGAGAAAAATACACCAAAGTAAGGGATATCAAGTGTGCGGTTAGGGGAAGGGGTGGTGTTCTAGATGGGCTGGCCAGGGAAGGCCTCTCTGCTAAGGACGTTGTGAACAGCCTGAAGGAAGCAAGGACTCCCTTGCTTACGTGGCTTTCTAAAGGGACACTATTTCTCACTGTAGAGTAGCAGTCATGCACAAAGTCTATGCGGTACGTGTAGGCAGGGCCTGTTTGAGGAGTGAGTGAGGGGGAAGTGGGAGGAGACCAGGCAAAGAGGCAGCCAGGTTGTGTCAGACCTTGTAAAGATAAGGTGGTGGGAGACCTTGAGCACAGAATGAGAGGACAGAGAGGTTGGGACAGGGCCTGGTTGCTCAGGGCCCTGGCACAGGCTCTGTGATTGGGCTCTATGCCAGGTGATTGGGCTCTGTCCATGAGAGCGGGAGGAAAGGGGTTCATGGAA
>NW_007774631.1:0-3992 GCF_000696425.1 Galeopterus variegatus | reverse complement strand
TCTTCCCCTGTCTCCTTCAAAAGGGGACTGGAGGGAAAGAGGAATCCCGGGCCGTTTGCTCACCCACTGAAAGGAACGAGGCTAGGGCTATACGGGCCTGCTGCTGGCGGCGGACCTGACAATCTCACTGATCTCTTCAGATCTCAGAAGCTAAGCTTGGTTGGGACTGGTTAGTACTTGGATGAAAGTAGCATATATTTTAAAAAATCATTGTTTTTAAACCATTTAAAAACACTTTTAGTACTCTATTTCTTAATATAAATTGCACCTGAGAATTGATATCTTCAATTTTATTTCTGTTTTAATCAAAAAGTTTTAAAAAAATATTTAATTGGCATATTTTTCAGCTTATGCAAGAAATTTTATTTTAGCTATTTGAAATGAAAATATCTAACACAGGAGCTTCACAATTGTTTAGAACTCCCCAAAGGTATCAATATCAATATCATCACATACCGTAAAAAAATGCTATTTTTAAAACATTTCATGTTTTCTGTAAAAAGTAAGGTGAAATTATAGTAAACTATCGACTTCTTGTATCTTGGCCTTGCCTTAGCCTTTAAAAGGAATTGAAAATAATCATTCACTAATAAGAATTAATTTCTTACCTGAAGTTGAGGGAAAATAAAAGTCCTGACAAGCCTTACAGACAGTTAAAGTTCGCATCTTTGAAATAAAAATGCAACCACACATGCAAGGGCAAAAATGCCAAAATGTTAGAGGTAGCAAGCATGCTACAGAGATCCTCACTAGACCTCCCGAGGTCATGTCATTTACTTCGAAGTGTGTTCTCAGTCTGTCTCTTTCACCTAGTACTTTAGGGCTGTGGATGCTCTTATTAATTTTAAGCTCTGAAATTTGTCACCTTTCAATTGGACCTAAATGAAAGTATTTCCTGTGGGGAAAAATTTTATTGAGCTGTGTTTGAACAGCAAATCTTGAAAGGAAAAACAGTTGTGTCCTTAGTTCGCTTATGTTCAATCTCCTTTCTGTTTCTTCTCCCTGGCCAACTTAAGAAAAACACATGTAAGAATAATACATTGAAATGTCTTTTTCTCCTATTTCAATGATTTGATGGCAGGTGGAATTGTCTCCTCTTGTTTTGACAAAAACGTTTGTTAAATCCCTTATCCTTCTATCATTTAGTTCACATCTCAGTTCTTCTAGCTAGGAGGAATATTTTTCTTCATATTTCTGTGGTTTATATTGTCTGCAGAGTGATTTCAAAAATATATTTTTTTACATTATATCTTCCTCCCCTGAAGGGAATAATCCTCCCAATTTGATTATAATCTCCTGGAGATTACCAAACATACTGCACTTGCTTTGACAGTACCTTGCACATAGTGGACATTCACGGACTACTTCTTGCACTATTTTTTTTTCACGTTGCACCTAACAAAAAAGCCTGTTTGTATTGCTTTTAGCAATCTAAGCAAATTAAATCTGTTATGAATTTCAAATTTTCTTACACTGTTGTTAGGGGTTCCTTGCCAATCCATTATAATAATTCTTGGTTTTATATATTTCCTTTATTAATTCTTTATTGATGTACTAATCAGATAACCATCTTATTAGAATCACTTGGCGTTTTAGTGACAAAATTTTATTCTTGAAAAATGTCTAATTTAGTCTTAGTTATTTTGTCTTTCAGAGCCATACACCATAAATTATTATTACTTTTATTGATTAAATCTACATTTATTTTTTGAATGCCTATTAGCTGTGTGGCATATATACTGATGGCACAGTTGTGAATAAGATGCTCACAGTATCTGTGGAGGAGTTTCATCCATAGACTGAATGATTGTGTTCCCCTAAACAAAATTCATAGGTTGAAATCCTAACCCCCATGTGATGACATTTGGAGGTGGGGCCGTTCGGGATTAGTACCCTTTTAAAACATCCCTGGAGAGCTCCTTTACCTTATCCATCATAAAATGATGCAGCAAGAAGATGACCATTTGTGAACCAGGAAGTGGCCCTCGCAGGACATCAAATCTTACAGCTCTTTGGTCTTGGATTTCCTATCTCCAGATCTATGAGAATTAAATTTCTGTTGTTTGTAAGTCACCCAGTCTATATTATTCTACTACAGCAGCCAAAATGGACTAAGACAGTACATAAGATAAATTGAGTTGATAAATACTACAATAATGGTAGATGCAAGGACTCAAAACAGATTTAGAGGTTTAGGGATCTAAATCATGAGCTCTGTACTTCAAAAGATGTGCTTTGTTCTTATTTGCCTGTTTTTGATGTCTTGCTCAGATCAGCCATCTCTGCCTTGATTATTATGAATGCATTGAGATCACTTGATCATATTTTCTAAACGTGACTTCCCATCATTTTTTCTTCAATCTTTTCTTCCTTCTATAGCAAAATTAAATGGAGAGCATCAGTTCTCTTTGTGATTTCACAACCTCTCAAGAATGATATATATTTTTTCTCCTAGAAAGCTTAAGAATATAAAGCCCATGTCATTAGTTTCCCAAGGCGGGGTAGAAGGGTTTTTTAATAGTTCTGATGTCATTTCATTCTAGTTTAAGACATCACATAATAGAGGTACATAAACTTGTACTTCTTCCTACACTGTCTTTCTTTCTCTGTGAATAGCATTACTATTGGATGCTTTGGCTGAAGGTAAATTGAGTGAAAATATATAGGTAGAAATCTGGCAGATAGCACAGATGCTTCATTTTCCTTAACCTCTGACATGTCATTTTCACTTCTACCGCATCATCATCACTTTTTTTTTGATGGTCCTTTTAAAGTGGCCTTATGTTTCCCAACCTCCACCTTCATTCTCTAAGAGTCATCTTATAAACTATTCTTTTACAAGTTGAGTGATGAAAGTGGAAAAGAGAAATTTAAAGATAGTTGTGTCCATTTATTGTAAACTTTTCTATATGGTTTGACATTTTTCCTGTAAGTGAATGCATAACTTATAAAAATAAGAATACTTAATAAATAGGAAAAATGAGAAATACTGACATACTAACAGTGGTTGTTTCTCAGTAAGCATTTTAGTAATGACTGTCTTTCTCCCCTTGGATATTATTTTCCCTCCAAATTTTCTATATATATTACTTTTACAATCTAAAAATCTGTAAAATAACTTTCATGTTTACAAAAGTGCTAACAAAAAAGTGGTAACATTTGGTGCAACACAATGAATTTTAAATAACATGCAAGTTACTGCAAAAAACTTGGATATGTTCTTTACAAGGCCAAGTTGCTTAGGTATGTTATGAAAACCTGTGATACAGATGCAGTGCAAATGTTGAAGATAGTTTTTAATCTTGCAAGTACTGATTTAAGTTTTGTGCAGTATATATGACAATTCCAAAAATTAAGCTGTGAAGAAAAATAACCTGTTACTGCATAGAAAATCACTTGAGAGAATTAAATGAGTCACTCAACCATGCTACACTAATTCATAGCCATTGTCTGTGGAGAAATAGAGCTAGCACTGACATTAAGTGTGCCGTATGATTTCTTTATTATAAACCTCATGTTCTGCTCAAACTCTTTAACCACTACCATGTGGTTTTCATTATGTTTGTTGCCATTTGTTATTCCTGATAAGCTAAAAACTTTATTATGTATTGATTTCCTGCTGTGAATGCTTGAAAACCTTTGTGCTGTCGACACTGTCATTGATCAGATATCAATTATTTTTTACTCCCAGACCACGAAACATATTAAACCAATTCTGGATTTATCTGGTACATGCTAAAGGGCCTGACCCCAATTTTTCTGTTAAAGGTCTTTTAACTTCAGTTTTAAGAGAAGTTTCATTTCTTACAATATTGTGGTGCTCTTGCCTCTGAATCCACTTTGTCATTTATTTGGCTGAAAAGCAGAACTAAAACAGTATCCTGAAAAATTTGTAGGGATTTTGTGGCTGCTGATCTTGATCTAATCAGTGTCAATAAAAATGACTTAGAAACATTTTATTTGGAAAATGAGTTGTTGCACTGGTGGTCATA
>NW_007774630.1:0-3993 GCF_000696425.1 Galeopterus variegatus | reverse complement strand
ATCACTTAATGTTTAGATAAGGTTTTGCAATTTGTATTTTCACAACTATTACCTCATTTGGTCCTTTTGGTCTTGAAAGTGATCAAGCTCTTTGCTTTAACACAACATTTATGAGAGGAAGTGATAAAATTGTTCTTTGTGTTCACATAGTTTTTCTAGATTATGATGCTCTGCTTTCTTCCCAGAACTACTACAGCACTTATTGAAGCCACAGTTAATTCTTTCTTTTAATTATTTACTGCCTGGCATTGTAACTTAAAAGATACATTGAGTCACCTCACCAAGGTAAGTGTAAGAGGGGCAGGAACTCTGCTATTGGAGATGAGGGCAATGCCTTAGATTTCTTTTTTGTTTACTTACTGCTGAGTACCTTCTAGGAGTTTAAACTACATTTTCACCTTCTTCCTTAACCCAAACCCCTCTTTTTTATTCAGGATGCTTTGCTAGGCACTTCCTATATGAAGATGCCTCAATGCTATGCCCCAGAATTGCCCTATTATGCTACTGATCCAATTTTCCCAATACATTGTTGACATTTAGTGTAGTGAATATTAACTGTCCACACCACTGGCAGAGCAAAGGGCAAACCATGCAGTCAAAAACATCTTGCTTTTGCCATTCTCTTCCTGAATAATGTCTGTTGTAAAGAAACAAGCTCATTATTTGTATTTGTGCATTATTAAAGAAAAATATATCAATAATTTGATAGACACATATTAAAGAAAAAGCCTGCAAAGTTTCCTCACCTTTGTGGGTACATTACATTTAGTGAGTGATGTTTTGGGAAATGGACTTCAACTGACTTGACAGAAAAATATTCAGCAAAATCAAAGTTGTATCTAGAGATATAAATTTTAAAATGTCCCTTAAAATGCATATGATATACAATTTAAACAGGAGTGAGGAATTCTCTTAAGTGACACGCCTGCCATTAGCTGTCCTTAGCATCTGAAATGGATGTCCCTCCAGGGGTCTAGGCTCTCCCAAACATTTATTACCATTGGAATTCTTTGTTTCTCTTCTTTAACCCCACTTCCTTCTTTTATTTTCTTCCTTAACTATGCCCTCTGGAACTTCTATTTCACCATAAACAAAGCAAAATAAAATTGTGCAGCTGTAAATTCTTCATGATATACTTCTCTCACCTTCTGTATTTAGATGAAACATGGCCTGCCCCAGAAAACTGTACTCCCCACAATGCCTTCTTTTCTGAAGAGCATTCCTCTCACCACCCATGGCAGGGAGACGAAGCTGTTAATGGACGGAATATTTGTGTCCCCCCCAAATCCATATGTTGATATTCTAACCCCCAGTGTGATGGTATAAAGAAGTGGAGCTTTAGGGAATTAATTAAGTCATGAGGGCTCCACCTTCGTAGGATTATTGCATTTATAAATGGAATGGGATTAGTGCACTTACAAGAAGGGCACCTTCATGAATGGGGTCAGTGCCTTTATAGAAGAGACATGAGAGACATTGCTTCCTCTCTCTGCTCTCTGCTATGTGAAGACGCAATGAAAAGATGGTCATCTGCACACAGGAAGAGGGCCCTTACCAGACACTGGATCTGCTGACACCTTGATCTTAGATTTCCCAGCCTCCAGAACTATGGGAAATAAATGTTGTTTAAGCCACCTGGTGTATAGTAATTTGTTACAGCAACCTGAACTGACTAAGACAGAGGCCAATTTTCTACTTCCCCAAGATGGCTTCCAGACAATTATTTCTACATGTTCATGTGGGACACTCCATTCCTTTGACACTCATGCCACCAAGCACCTCTAACTCAGTCTTGGTTACCTTGCTAACAGTCTTTCTCCTCACCCCAATTTCTGCCATTCTCCTGTATCATTTAATCACTTTAATCTGTGTCGTGACCCTTTCAGCACTCTGGCTTTTCAGTTCCTTGACCTCTTTGTATCCATTGACCTCCTCAATTCCATCTCAGCCATTTACTCTCATGGTTATAGATCATGACCTGGGCCCTTTGATCACTCAGAAGTTTTCTCATCTCTGAAATTAGAAAAAATAAAAGTCCGTTATTTCCCTCTCTGACAACAGCCACCTTCCCATTCAGCGTTCTCACTCACCTACTCCAGAGATCTTACTTCTTATCAGAACCTATAATATACAGACATTTGTTATTGCTTTATATTTCTTAGCCCATTTCTGTTTTTGCTTTCTTTCCTCTGTGGTTTAGAAGGTAAGATTCCTTTATCAATTATGGTGCTAGATGTATTTGTTTTATACCTCCAGATTCATTATCTACGCTTCTCCATATTTCTCTATTCTTTACTTTGCATCAACCAAATAAGAGATGACTGAGGATACTGATAAAAAGACTGGTGATAAAGATTAAATTATTTAATGATACAACGAAGATTTTTTTAAATGTGGGATTTAGAATGACAGAAAAGAGCATAAGCATTCTATGTACTGACAATATAGAAATTACAGCAACTGAAATAAATTGGGGGGTAGAGGAAAAGATGTTGGAGGCAGAATAAATTTGCCTATGCCTCATCTCTAATAGGTATAAAAGGAATCATTTAAAGTCAACAAGTCAAGTAATAAAACTGCAAGAATATTAATAACACAAAATCAAATATTACAAAAGATATTATTATTGACTAAAACAGTATGGCACCCATACACGAATAGACAGCTGTCCTATGGACCAGAATAGAAAAATTCAGAAATAAACCCAAATACCTAACTGAATTTCAGTGTAAGGTAAAAGTGGATTCTCCAAATTCAGTGCAAGGTAAAAAAAAAGGTAAATCACTGGAGAAAAGATAGACCACCTAATAAATGATGGGGAGGCAACTGGATCGTTTCCTGGACCAGTACCTCACATTGCATGCCAGGATAAACTCCAAGTGAATCAAGGGTTTAAAAGTTAAAAAAAAAAAAAAAAAAAAAAAAAAAAAAAAGATACTGCTAAAACTAAAAAAAAAGTCAAGATGCGAAAATGTAAAAAATTAATAAATTCTAATTTTTAAGTAAATTCTTTTAATTTTTAAATAAGATTAAAATTTCTTACATGTCAAAATATACTGTAGCAAACCAAAGGCAAATAACATGGTAAGAAACGGATATTTGCAACTTATATCACAAAGGGTTGATACGTGTAACATTGAGAAATTGAGAAGAAAATGGCCAACAACCCAAGAGAAAAATGGGCAAAGTACATTATTAACAGTTCATAGAAAAGACATAAAAATAGTTCTTAAAAATAAGAAAGGATGTTCAACCTCACTCGTACGAGTGATGCAAATTAAAAGTATAGTGACATATATTTTCTCTCTCATCAGAATGGCAAAATCCAAGTATTTGATTATACTCCATGTGGTAAGACTCTAGGGGAAAAGATACTCTCACACACTGCAGTTCAGAATTTTAATTAATATCACTCCTAAGAAGGACAACTTTACACTCTATCATAATTACAAATGCATACACACTTTGTCCCAGGAATTCTACTTCTAGAAATTAACCTTATAGTTACTTCCACATACATAATATGTTGTATGTTTGAGGTGCACTGTACATTATTTGTGACGGTAAAAATTAGAAACAATATAAATGTACATCAGTAGGAAACTGGTAAAAAACTTATTCCAAGTGTACAATGGAATACAATACAGCCATTAAAGACTGAGAAAACACTTTGTGTTGATGAGAAACATATCCTCTATTTGCCCTTCTAATCCAGGAGTTGGCAAACTACAGCCTGCAGGTCAAATCTGATCCACTGTCTGATTTCATAAACAAAGTTTTATTGGAACACAGCCACGCCCATTCATTTACATACTGCATATGGCTGCTTTTGTGCTGCAACGGCATAGCTGAATGGTTGCAACAGGAACAATATAGCCTGCAAAGCCTCAAATATTTCCTATCTGGTCCTTTATAGAAAGTATTTGCTGGCCATTACCTAATTCACTTTCCATCTTTTCTCTACTCTGTTTTCTGCTCCTGAATGTCTACCTA
>NW_007774629.1:2698-3994 GCF_000696425.1 Galeopterus variegatus | reverse complement strand
CATACTTAAAATACCAGAAGAATAAACTTAATTATCAAATGCAGATCAGAGAAAAATACTGTTTACATAGTAGGAAGTGAGACTGTTCCCGCAAGTGACAAGCCTCAAGATATCTTTCAACTAGACCAGTGTTAACAGATTTATTAAATTTTGATAATCTTGGCAAATATATATATACTTTGTTCCACATTATTCAAGGTCAGCCATAGCAGATCTCATATTTATTCAAGATTATGTTTCCTCTTGACTTATTAACTGCATCTTCTATTAACATTCATATCCTGACATTTAAGAAATTAATATATTTATGACTTTTTCAGTTTTTTACCAAATATTTTGAGAAGGGTCTATTTGGCAGTTAGAAAATGATTTCTGCTCCTATTGCCTTGTCTTAACAAGTTCAAGGAATTGTTGTGATTGTTGTGTCTTCTCCCCCACCACCTTTTAATTGTTTCTGTGTTTCTTTATTTATTTATTTTTAGGTCCCACAAATAAGTGAGAACATGTGGTATTTCTCTTTCTGTGCCTGACTTGTTTTACTTAATATAATTTTCTCAAAGTCCATCCATATTGTTGTGAATGGTGGAGTATTTCATTCCTTTTTATAGCAGACTAGTATTCCATTGTGTAGATATACCACAGTTTCCTTATCCATTCATCTGATGATGGACATTTGGGCTAGTTCCAACTTTTGGCTATTGTAAATAGTGCTGCAATAAACACTGGAGTACAGGTATCCCTTTGGCATGATGATTTCCTTTCCTCTGGGAATATTCCCAGCAGTGGAATCACTGGGTCACATGGTAGAACTATCTGCAATTATTTGAGGAACCTCCATACCATTTTGCATAAAGGCAGCACCATTTCGCAGTCCCACCAGCAGCATGTGAGAGTTCTTTTTTCTCCACAACCTCTCCAGCATTTATCATTTTCAGTCTCTTGGATATTAGCCATCCTGACTGGAGTGAGATGGTATCTCAAAGTGGTTTTAATTTGCATTTCCCAGATGCTTAGTGATGTTGAGCATTTTTTCACGTGTCTGTTGGCCATTTGTATATCTTCTTTTGAGAGATGCCTAGTCAGCTCTTTTGCCCATTTTTAAATTGGGTTATTTGGGTTTTTACTGTAACGTTGTTTGAGTTCCTTGTATATTCTGGATATTAATCCTTTGTCAGATACATATTTTGCAAATATTTTCTCCCACTCTGTTGGTTGTCTTTTCACTGTGTTGATTATTTCTTTTACTGTGCAGAAGCTTTTTAGTTTGATATAATCCCATTTGTTTATTTTTCCTTT
>NW_007774629.1:0-703 GCF_000696425.1 Galeopterus variegatus | reverse complement strand
AAAAAAGGTAATGATTTCTGCAAAAATGGACTTCTTAAATGACTACTTTTTCTTCCTAGCCTCATACCAGTCTACAATGGTCATTCTTGCTAGAGACAAAGTGATAAAATTGATGAAATAATATAAATGTACAGCCAAAAATCCTTAACAATTATTTAGCTTTCTGATTTTTATAGATGAAGAAACAGAGCCAGACAGTTTCATCTCCAGAGGGGTATATGTGTGTGTGTGTGTGTAAATTTTAAATATGTTTTAGCCACATTGTGTGTGTGTGTGTGTGTGTATATATATATTATTTTACATATTATATGTCATAAAACATATACTATACATATATATACATGGCTATATACACACATATATACATATACACACAAAATCCTGGAGACTCAACATTTCTTGCTGTTTTATCATGTATAGTTGCACACATGTATGTTGGAGGGGATGTGGAGTGAACAGGAATTCATAATTTTGTCTTCCAGAACAGTTCTTTCCACTACATAATTGCTGTATAATTTTAGAATAAATTACTTGAATTCTGTTGATGCGTTCTTCATTTCATTTTGTTTGTTTGTTTGTTTTTTACTTTATTTGTGGTAAAATACATATAGCATAAAACTTACCATCTTAACTATTTCAAGCGTACATTTTGAAAGGGTTTTTATTACACATTGGTGTGCAAACCTTCTCCAGAACTCTTTTC
>NW_007774628.1:2651-3994 GCF_000696425.1 Galeopterus variegatus | reverse complement strand
CCTTGCTCAGGACTTCCGCTTTTTCTCTTTGTTTCTTGCTATCCCTTTTTACTTCCAAATGCAAACTATTTAATGTGCATGTTATTTTTTCCAAGCAAAGCATAATGTCTAATATTGGGCTTTCTACCAGGGGAATTTACCTTACTAAATAGAGCTTAGAGCCATATGTTTTTTTGGGCCCGATTTAATTTTCCTGGAAAGAGTTTCTAATCTGCTCTGGAGGGACTTCAGGTTGGAAGACTTCTTGACAAAAATAAATACATAAAAAATAAAATAAATAAACCTAATGCTAGTTTCCTTGCCATCTACGTTCCCACATAAAGAACTCCAATTGAACTAGAAATGAACACGAGTAATATTTATGTCCTGTCATAGTCTCCCTGTTTTTCTAAATAACCATATTCTAAGTGTCATCATCATAAATGGAAAGCAATTAAAGGGAACACATGTGACACCATGGTCAGCTTTTTAGAAGTTTGGGTATAGGAAGAACTTTTCTCTCATTAAAGGCTTCTTCCTACATCTGATGGAGTCTGGCCTCATTACTCATGAGCTTAACAAACCAGTAATTTAAAAGCAAGAATATTTATTTAATAATTTTGACCTGGCTCTCTAGGCATTTATAATATTGCTGACATCAGGGTTTTAGAGCTTTGGTGATCAGTGTCTAAGTGGTAGCCATATTGCAATCAGGCTAATCAGCCAGCCTGTGGTTGATGTCTCAAGGTATCCCTGAGTAGTTGGACCTTTCGACAGGAAGACAAACAGCCTGTGGAGGAAGTATTTTCCCAGGCAGTGTGGCCACCATAGTTATTCACATTATTTTTGAATAGCAAAGAAAACCAAAACAATAATGAAAAATCTTTAGAGAATGAAATGGTACTAATAATAATGATAATGATGATAGCAGCTGGCATNAAAAATCTTTAGAGAATGAAATGGTACTAATAATAATGATAATGATGATAGCAGCTGGCATTAGTTAAATGTGGCCCGGCACTGTGCTAAGTGCTGTACGTTCATTATGTCATGACATCGCATAGATATGACACTCTGCAAGAGAAGCAAGACACACCAGAGCATGGTTCCACTTGCACAAAGTCTTAGAACAGGCAAAACTAACCTAGAGTGATAAAAGTCAGATCAGTGGCTGCCTGGGCAGGGGGTGAGGCAGGACTGCAATGGGGCTTGAGGGAACTTTCTGGGGGAAGAAAACGTTCTACATCTTGGTTGGGTTGGGTGGTTACAGGGGGGTATACCTTGGGAGACTGTATTAGTCTGTTTTTTTTGTCTTTTAAAACAGAATACCTGAAACTGGGTAATTTATAAGGAAACAAAATTTA
>NW_007774628.1:0-855 GCF_000696425.1 Galeopterus variegatus | reverse complement strand
GTGACCAGTGATCTCAGGCCTTTCCTCAGCAGTGCCTCCTGCCACTTCATTCCATTATTTGTCCTCTTTTCATGCCCCATGATGCTTTTTGTTTACCTGGGCAACTGGTTTTTAATTGATTTTTTAATAAAGGTATTTCTTGCTCTCTTTCACTCTGATTAAGAACCATAGCATGATCTCATCAGGCCTGGACAAGTATTGATGGGCCGGGGTATCATGGGGCTAATAAAGAGTGTTATCCAGTATTTTTTAGTGACACATAAAACTCCCTCAAGAAAGACACAGGAGGCAGAGCATAATATAAATGTCATTCTAGAAACAGTGGTATTAGGGTGTATATGGCTAGAAATTAGTGATTTCATTAATGCACTAAGACAGGCCTCNCTTCAGATGAGTTTGAAAGAGGAGCTTAACTCGACTCTTCATTTACCCATCTTCAGCTTTTCATTTCCCCAAAACACTAGTTAAATATTTCAGAAGGGGTGAGGTGCTGAAAGCCAGAAGTGCCTTTGGATTTATCTTCTTTTACTCATTAAATCTTTAAATTCAGTATGATCTGCTCCACTTCTTGGATTACTCAGGGGAAGAAGATTGAAGGTCTGTGAGAGGAATGGTTTGGGGCATTCCCAACTACTGCTCTGGATCCCGTTTCAATTAGTAAGCACAGTCGGCCCTCCGTATCCATGGGTTCCACATCTGTGAATTCACCAACCTCAGATTGAAAATATTTTGTTTGAAATTGCGTTTGTACTGAACACATACAGACATTTTTTCTTGTCATTAGTCCCTAAACAAAACAGTATAACAGCTATTTACATAGCATTTACATTGTATTAGGTATTATAAGTATTCTAG
>NW_007774627.1:2189-3994 GCF_000696425.1 Galeopterus variegatus | reverse complement strand
ATGTATTATTTCTAAGAAAGGTATTATCTCCACTCCATAGATGGGGATATTGAAGCTCAAAACGATTAAGTAACTTGCCCAAAATACAGGGGCTAGAACCCACATCTCTCCAGCTCTGTGACCCACATCTTCTAGGCTGTACTGCTGGTCTTCAACTCACCTACAGAGTTTCACTGCCCCGTCCTGAAATTAAATGAAGTCCAACCCTTGAGAAAACACCTCTGGGAACGTGGAGAGGATGAGCCAGAGAGAGTGGTGACTAGTCAGTCTTTAGTGTGGGTGCATTTGCTAACTCCCCTTCCACTGACAGCAAGAAAAAAAAAACAGGCAGAGGGAGGGATTAGCTGGGGTACTTTTGAGAACCAGAAGCTGCATGGCACCAACCACTGCAGAGGGATGCAGAGAGTGAAAAGGGGAGGGAGTGTCCAAAGAGGTCAGAAAGGCCAAGGTAGGTTAGCTGTATGAACCTTGTTCTTCTTTCCTCTTAGGATCTGATGCTCTTTGGTCATGCCAAGTAAAATTCATTCAACTCACAAGATTTAACCAGCTTATGGGAAGGCCAGTACATCAAAGGCAGTAAACTGATTTGTAGTTTTACAATATCACCTTCAGAAACCTGATCAGGGAGTTGGTGAGGAGGGGGGATAGCGAAGGAAGGGGGAGTGTGTTTTGGGGCCAAAGATGTAATAACGAAAACATTAAATAAATAGATGTTAAATTTTACTCTTTGCTGACCAGGATTCCACTCTTTGTGGCCCTAGCTGGAAAAAAGACCTTTGTCCAATGGCAGCTAAATATAGGGCCAGCTCCTGCCGTTGAAGTGAAGCTAAGAAGTGAAAAACCTAACCTTTGGTTTGAGCATGCAACATTCCTGAGACTGGGTTAAGTCCTTGCCCGCTCTCCTCTTCTCTTACCCAAACAAGGGGAGGTTGGTCCTTATACTGACAGAGGACCTCCCTGGAGATTGGATCTGCACACTGATTCTCAGGCCCTTCCTTCAGCATAATCAAATGCCAAGTGCAGGAAGCCAGCGGTCAGACGGACTTTCCCACAACACCCAGTCAGCACCATGTCAGGTTGGAAGCGTTCTCCAGAAGCCAATACAAACAGAGCCAGGCACGTTTCCCCAGGGGACATCCCCTTTTCATGGCCAATATGATGTCCAGATTGGCTCTCAGCTTGGCTGCTGCCCACGCATCCACGCTGGTGAGCCAAGCCCTGGGGTTGGCTTTCAAATCTCCCCAAAGGTAACGACAAGCCTGTTTCCTCAGCAGGGATTAGAACAGGGTGATCTTGGGAATCAGGGAAAGGGAAGCCCCCTCGTCTACACCCTCCCAGGCCCTCACCCCTGTTGGGCAAAGAGAGAGGAAGACAGCACACTAGAAGGTAAAAATGAAGAATGTGGAAAGTGCGCTGCAGGAGGAAAGGCTGGAATCTGAGATTTTTCAGAGACCAAAGTCTGTTTTCACGCACTTTGAAATTCCACATGGCAGGCCCTTAGCGGGTACCAGGCCTGGCCCCAGTCCACAGGGCCATCCATACATTCATCTACAGAAAGGTCAACAGAGGCAAGATATCCAAAACTGTTCACAACAACAACCAGCACTCTTTTCGGTCTAGCTATTATGTATCAGGCACTGCGCTAGGTGATTTTCAAGCATAATCTCACTTAATCCCCCACAAAAATAATTGTAAATGAATAAAAAAATATTTCTAGGATTCCTTTTCCTCTTTTGTAGGTAAAGCAATTCTCCAGATACACCTTCTGTAAAGAATAAAGTACATATAATTTTCCACACTAAAGA
>NW_007774627.1:0-1401 GCF_000696425.1 Galeopterus variegatus | reverse complement strand
GCAATTCTCCAGATACACCTTCTGTAAAGAATAAAGTACATATAATTTTCCACACTAAAGAGTTCATTTGTGGAAGATGCTGAAAATAGATGCATCTGCCATAATATCAGAGCTTTAGAACTGAAGTGTCTGTCCGAACTCACAGATCGGTTTTTGAAGTTTCATGGTAGTCTGCTCTCTAGCACGGCCGGGATTGATTTTGTCAGCATTGAGGAGGAGAAGGAAGCCATTTTTGATCCTGAACCCCCACCTGGTTATGCCTCGGCTGTTGACTTCCGTACCTGCCCACAGCAATATGCGTTGGCTTTGGCATGTGGAGGGTCATGCCCCACCATCAATGGAGTTCATTGTTTCCCAGGCAGGCACCTGCACGGCAGGCTCAAACAATGAGGCCATGCGAAGAACCCCTCCTTTTTCCTCAGGGCAGCCACTATGAAAGGAAACTTGTTGAGGCCTGGAAGCCCACTTTCATCATAATTAGGCAGGTTGGCCAACAGTTAAACACCAATGTCTCTGGGTGAACACAGGAATCTACTTCCAAATCTCAGGTAAAAGCCATGGGGTAAGGCAGTTAGTGCTGGCTCTGTGCTCCCCTTGCCCCTGAAGAATATCTGGTTTGAAGAATGCAGTGCACTACATGGTGCTATAATGTGACTTCTAGAGGCACAAAGCAACTTCAGGCCATCCTCAGATCTGTGAGATCATCTTGAGTGAGACCCGATACCCTACATGGACCAGGTGTTAGCCAGAGCCACAAAATAACAGAATTCCACACTGCAGAAGGCCTTCTTTAAGAAGGTGTTGGTGATGTTATGACAATAAAAATAATTCCATTAAAAAATGTTTTTCTCTTTTTAATAGCTTTATTTATTTGTAGGTTTATTTGAATTGGAAAGACACAACCCACAGGTTATAATCATGATTTTTGTAGTCGGCATACCTGGGTTCTAATCTTGAGTCCACCACATCAATGATGCATTAATTTGGAATAAGTTGCTTACTCTCTGAACCTCTCTTTCCTCATCTCTAAAATGGGAATAATTATACCCATTATTGAGAATTTAATTAAATAATATCTGTAAAATATTTAGCACAGGCCCTGACCCACAGTAGTAAGTCCTTAATAATTTGTAGCTATTACTCTATTGTTTCGATATAAGCCCAATGATGAATTAGTTTTTAAAATGACAGTAGAATAACTGATAATGTATTGAGGTTCATATATCTACCTTCACCAAAACTTACTGATGTTTATAATTTTGAAATTGAAATTGGTGACCAAACTATTATACCTCACACAAATCCTAGAAAACAGAGATCAATGTTTGCTTTAGACTCTAGGTTAGATTTGGGGTTAAGAGAATTCAAAAATTTTCAAGTTCTTTAATATTAAAAAAAAAA
>NW_007774626.1:0-3994 GCF_000696425.1 Galeopterus variegatus | reverse complement strand
ATGAAGACCCAAATCAAAGTTTAAATTCACCTACTTGCAGGGATCTCATAAGTTAGCAGGGATGTAGGCAATGCTAACTTTACCATAATTTAATACTTACCTGATTTATTGCTCATTTATTCTAACATAAATTTGAGAAAAAGCAAATTTAAAATAATAGCAATTTTATTATTATAATAAATGGAGAATTTTTAAGGCCCAACCCTCAACACCATTAGGCTTTCACCTGTCTTCTTCTCTTTTGGTGTTTTTCTGTATTTGTAGTATTTACTACTGTAAAGCTAGGGCTGTTGCACAGATTGGGTTACAAATCCCACACACACAGGTCTGTGAGCTAGGTAATAGAAAAGAAAAACTTCTAGGAGCTGTAGGTATAGAAAAAAATGAATGGGTTTTATTCAGATCTAGGAGCAACTCTCCTAGGGACTTCTCTGAGAGTTCTGAGAAGCACTGTGGATCAGAGCTGTTAGTCTTTTATACTTAAGCCCACAACCCTGGACACCTGGAGGCCCGTACACAACTTACATTAAGTAGTAACAAGGAAAACCTGAAGATATTTACAGCAAATGCTCAGCAAGGTTCTGAACATCCGAGGGGCCCTGACATTTTCCTATTTTTCCCAACAGCTACACAATTTGGAGTTCGGTTATAATAATCACCAAGACTTAACCCAATGAGGGTGCTTCAAAAAGTTTGTGGAAAAACAGAATTTGAGATAGTACAAATATTTCCATGATCTTCCTGAATTTCTCTCATATGTTACATCATATTTTCCTGTTTTACAGATAAGTAAACTGAGGCCCAATAACGGCTTATGTAATTAAGAGGATTCAAAATCAGTGGATTTACAGATAAGTAAACTGAGGCCCAATAACGGCTTATGTAATTAAGAGGATTCAAAATCAGGTTCATCTGACTCCAGAGCCTGGGTGCTTCCACTTAGTGATATTTTGTTTTGTATAATTTCTAATTATTTAATTTACTAATTTTTTAACAAATTAGCAGTAAGTCTGTTGTAGCTGGAAAACTGACAGTGCTCAGTTTTGTCCATCACAACACAAGCATAACTCCAGGAACTTAATAAACTGCTTTTAGATGATGAAGACATATTTGGTTGAAAGTTATGACATTTGGGAAAAGAGCCACTAGATACGTATTAATAATTGAGATCTGAAAATGCCCTTTCAGGCTTAAAATATGCAATTTTGATTGATATTAACATAGTAGTCTTTTTAGTGTCCCAATATTTAAACATGGAAATATTTACAGGAGTTTATAACAGTTATAATTCCTAAATAGTTAATATCGGGGTATATTCCTGTGCTCACAGATTTAATATTGACCCAAGCACCTACTCATGGTCAATTAGATCATTTAAGGTGCAAATTCACGTTAGGGTTGCTGTTCTAGTGTTCCAAAGTTTAAACTTTGTTTAACATGCAAATTTCCCCTGAGCTTTTTACATTTTACCAACCAAACTGTTTCAGATAGATGCTAGCTACTCTCTGGGGAGCTCCTGAAAGCAATGGTGTATGATACAGTTCTGTGTACTTTTGATGAATTCTTCCATGAAGAACATGTTTTCTCTGCCTTGCCTGTGGTTGATATCACCGGGGAGCAATTCCACTGTCACTGATGAATGCTAGCTAGGTCAGACCTTGTCAGTGCAAATGAAAGTCTTGTGATTAGTATTCTGTACCTTCTTACTAATGAACCTTCTAATCATGAAATCTGTCTGTACTTATAATCATCTCCTAACTGCTAAGTGCCCTTGAAAAGCTAGATAAGTGGAAAATAGTACCATTTTTTTCCCCTTGCATCGTGTCTTTCAAATTTAGTGTTGAACTTGCTGTTTATAGCTCTTAGGATTAGAATTGGTCAACATTATGACAATGACAACCTTGGTTATCCCAGAAAAAATATGTAAGAGTATGTGTAGCAGACTTTGCTAGAAAAAAATTTAATTAAAAAAATTGTAAGTGAAAAAAGTTTCGTGCTAACCAATAATTCAAAAAAAAGAGTACCTTTTTAAAATTCAATTTTAAATTTTTTTAATTGTACATGTTTACAGGTACAATTTGTTGCTTTAATACACACATATATTGTATACTGATCTAATCAGAATATTTAGCATATCACCTAAACATTTATCATTTCTTTGTGCTTATAACATTCAAGATCCTCTTTTCTAGTTATCTGAGTTATAAAGTACAATATTGGTAGCTATTGTCACCTAGGGGCTATTGCAGCTAGGGCAGCAGAACTTATTTTTCCTATCTAACTGTGACTTTGTCGCTTTACACCTGTCTACCAACCTTTCACTAGACCCCCTCCTGACTCCTTTCCCCTGCCTCTGGTAACCACCATTCTACTCTCTATTTCTCAAAAAAAGAGTACCTTTGAGGTCAATGTTTAAGAAAAATTTATTCAGCATTACCTAAGTCGCTTTGGGCTTAAACTAATAACTGTATATATATTTTTAACTGAAGAAGGATTTACTTATGATTGCTGCAGATCAATAACATATTTTATTAAATCTGACACATTACCAATTGTGAGGTTCATCACTAAGAAAGAAAAAAAACACTGCCAATTAAACTATGACGAGGTATGAATTGCAAGTTACATCAGAGATGTTAAAATGTAAAGAAATAGTACTTCTTAGGATTGATGAAGTAAGGATTATTGTAAATAATATGGATATTAGGTACTAGGAGTGCAGGAAGCCATCTATGGTAGCATCGTTTTTCACATAGAACATTTCAACTAAATCTGTTCACCAGCGCCTACAACTGAGTAGCGTCTGTCTGAACTTACACGTCTGTCTTGCAGTTTTGATTGGAGAGGTATCCTACTCAGTGCTGTTAGTAAAATGGAAGTTACCCATTCCCTAATGTGAGCCAGGGATCAACAAATTTTCTGTAAAGGATCAGATAATAAATGTTTTAGGCTTTGTGAACCATATAGTCTCTCATACAATCACCCAACTTCAGCCATTGTAGCACAAAATCAGCTGTAGACAATATATAAAAAAATGAGTGTGACTATATTTTATTAAAACTTTATTTATAGACACAGAATTTTGACTTTCATGATTCTCACATGCCACGAAATTTTATTCTTGTAGCACAAAATCAGCTGTAGACAATATATAAAAAAATGAGTGTGACTATATTTTATTAAAATTTTATTTATAGACACAGAATTTTGAATTTCATGATTCTCACATGCCACGAAATTTTATTCTCCTTTTTATCTTTTTCAATCACTTAAAAATGTAAAAAAAATTGGGGACTTCTTTCAGGAAAATGGAGTAGACATAGTTTTCCCTGTTTTTAAAAAAATTACAACTAAAAACCTTGGACATTATGTACAAAATAGTGATAAGGAGACTTAACAGATAGAGAGGATATAGCAGACCATCCAGAGGACTCTTGGCTTGAGAAATTACACAGTGGTGAGCTCCTTGAGTTTTCTTTTGGCCTCGCATATCCCAGAATTGGAAATGAAGCCAGCAACCCAGAAATGTCAACAGGTGCAGACAAAAACAATGGATGCCAACACCAAGGTGAAAGAGAAATTAGAATTAGCTGACAAAGATTTTAAAGCAGCCATCATAAAAATGCTTACATGAGCAGTTACATTCTTGAAGCAAATGAAAAAAATAAAAAGCATCATTAAAGAAATAGAACGTCTCAGCAAAGAAACAGAAGACATAAAGAGGAACCAAATGGAAATTTTAGAACCAAAAATATGGTAACCTAAACAAACAAACAAACAAAAAAAGATGGAATTGACCGTAGAATGGAGGAAACAGAGGAAATTGATGTAGAAGATAAAACAATAGAAATTGCCCAATCTGAACAGAGTAGAGAAAATAGATTGAAAATAAATAAATAGAGCCTAAGAAACCTGTAAGACTATAACAAAAGATCCACCATTTGTGTCATCATAGCACTTGAAGGAGAGAAGAAAAAGTTGAAGCAGAAAAAGT
>NW_007774625.1:1697-3994 GCF_000696425.1 Galeopterus variegatus | reverse complement strand
AATTTGGAATTGTTCAATCTTCCCGGATCTTTTGTGGGATAATCTAATTTTATGACAACAAGTGTTTGTGTGTCATTTTTTGCATTTTTTGGAAACTCAAGAAACTGCCACGCTGACCAAAACATCAAAAGAGAAAGCAAAAGCCATACCACTATGCCAAGGCAGAGATCTTTACAGTGAAAGCAAGTGCTGGTAGCTGTGGCCCTGCCAGCAGCTCTCCCTCTGGGGCCTTGCCAACTCGGAAAGGGCAGCCCAAGCTATTCTTTTCAAGACCCTGCCATGGCGTGGACCGCGCCAGCACTGCTCACTTTTCTACCCTGACCTGGACGCCCTCCCACGCTTTGACCGCTCAGGTGGGCGTTCCCTCCACCTGATTGGTCAGAAGGCTCAATCCTGCTTTATTTTACCCACGTACATGACGGTGGCTCCATCTGAGCAGGTTTTTCGGAAGGTATCAGTTTCATACAAAGCCCTCCCAGGAGAACAGATGATCCCAATTGTTGAGTCAAAGATGTTATTTGAAAAAGAAAAGTCCATAACCCCCTTCACAGTTTACATTTGGAGCTGCCCAGGCTCAACCCCTGGGCACAGGGCCTCTTACCCAAGGTGTTCAAACACATAGGAGGTTTGACTTCGTTTGTTTTAGGAAAGAGAATTTTTTTAAAGCCAATTAGAAATTTGAGTTAAATTCCAGGAAAGCCTCCGGAACTGAGAGTACCTATATGTCTGGTGCTTCCAGAAGAATCCAATTGATATAGAGCAAGGCAGGGTGGGTGTAATTAAATTAGTTCCATCTAGGGGGCTATTTGGAGTATTTGGAGGGATGAGACTGAGCCGATGAAATGTCAATTTTTAATAACTCTTCCTGAAAAAATCCTGTGCATAACTCTCTCTGGGTTGGCTCTCGGTGGTGCCCACCGTCCCTCTGGAGACGAGGAGTCACGGCTCTAGCCACTGACCCTCCCCACCCCCGCTGTGGTCTGGGTCAGAAATGCAACCAGGCTGGGCTCGAACAGTGAAGGTGCTTCGGCACCACCTGGAGCGCTGGTTTTATATTTTCATCTCAGTGACAAGAAAATTGGAATGCTTTGCCAGCTCGGTTTGCTTTGCAATAACCGTGGCAGCAAAAGCAGGTTTCCATCACACGCGCCCTTCCCAGGACCCCCTGAAATGAACTGAAAGAACCTTCCACAAGGTAGGAGTCTTCATCTGCAGCGAGCCTGGGAGGTGGCCAGTGTCCCCACACAGACGGGCACCACGGTGCGCTGAGGTGGCTCAGATCCACTGCCGGAGGACAGACAAGGTCAAGAGAAGCTGAGGAGAAGCCTAGGAGCCTCCTGGGGGTGGAAACCCTCCCTGGGGCTAGCCTCCTCCGGAGGGGCACAGCCACACTCCCCCACCTCCCTACAGTCCAGCTGGTGAGACAGAAGACAAGTCTCAGGTGCTGCCTAGGGCCCAGGAGCCACCACGCAAGGTCTGTGCCCACCACGGCCTAGAAGCCAGAGTGGGGTGGGGTCATGCAGACCTACATCTTGCCAAGGTGTTTGCTCTGACCGTGGGTCATCTGGGGGCAGCAGAGCCAGCCCCGCCAGTGCCCCCACCAGCAGTCTTCAGCCGTCCTTGGATGGAGGATGGAGGATGGTCCACAGCCCCTGCCCTCTGTGGCATCTCTCTGAGGGTGCTCCGGCCGCCCCTGAGGCCCTGTGGGGTTGAGCTCAGCGGTCCACATGGTAGCCGCTCCCATCACCAGCCTCTTGCCTTTCCTCTCTCGCCTCCTCCGCAACCAGGTATCCTCAGATCACTGGTCTGAGGTCTGTTTGGAGAAAGTGAGCCCAAGTCATCACAGGGCAGGCAACTGTTTCCACAGAACCTGCCCCATCCCCACTGGCCTAAGGACAACAGTGCCCGTGGCCCCAACTTCCTCCCACGTAAGCAGCGGAGGGCCTAGACAGAGAATATAAACCGCAGTGTCTGGCCCTTCAGCTCAGACTCCAGAACTGAAAAATGAAATGCAATAGTGCCTGCCTGGGTCAGCAGAGAGGGGACTTAGACTCCCTTACCTTCTGGGGACAGGAAAGGGACGCGAGAGCGCCGCTGTCTTCCTGCCCCGGGAACAGCACACAGCCTGCAAAAGCTCAGGGCGGGGTGGAGCTGGAGGGCAGGCGTGCACCCCGCCCACCGTCAAGGACAGGGGGGACCGTGGCCGTGTCCCAGCAGGTGGTTCCAGTCAGAACCGGTCTGCTTCTGCGTGGGCCGGTGAGAATGAGGATTCGCAAAAACAAGGCAGGTGGAGGGGA
>NW_007774625.1:0-1102 GCF_000696425.1 Galeopterus variegatus | reverse complement strand
GTCTGCTTCTGCGTGGGCCGGTGAGAATGAGGATTCGCAAAAACAAGGCAGGTGGAGGGGAGGAGGAGGGAAAGAGCAGAGAGAACGAGCAGAAAGGAAGAGCCCCATCCCCGGGGCAGGGACCCCGCCGGCTCCCACCTTGGCTCGCACGTGGGCTCAGCTGCTGCAAGGTGAACACCTGCTCCCCTGTCCCAGCTGGAAGGGATGACAGTTCCCGGAGCCTCTGCTCCTGCCTCCAGCGTGGGCGGCGCAGACCCTCAGTGCATGCCTGGCTTGGGGTCCTGGGCAGCTGCCTCTCTGCTGGGCTCTCTCCAGCCAGAGCAGGTGGTAATTTAAAGTGTCACCAGACAAAGCCTTTTTAAGGACAAAGGTACTAGAAAAGGACGTTTTCTGCAGAAAGGCTTTCTTGAGATTACAGTTTTCTGATTTCCTTCAAGACAGTCAAATTCAATATTTTAAAATTATCATTTTGGTATCACTGTTCACAGTCATTTGAATTGTTCCATAACTGTAATGCGGAAAAAAAAATTCATAGCAGGATTTACAGGAGACTAAAAATAACCGGGAACACATACACCAGTTTCATCCGAAGGCAGAGGGTAAGAGCTCCACCGATAATATTTCTCCTACACTTTATTTATTGATTTGTCCCAAAAACAAAGTCATAAACTCAGCAAATAACTGACATTGTGCCCTCAGAGAGGGACGGAGAATCACACCAGGGCCAGAGACGCGAGGACGGCAGGAGCACACTTTCTCCCCAGCGCTAACCTCACGCCTGCCCAGCAGAATCTGCTAATGCGGGATCTTTTCCAGGGGACTCTCAGAGTGTGCCATTATTGCATTTCTGTGCAATCCAAGGGTGGGAATCGTGGCCTCGAGGGCCCCCAGCCCTAACCGCCTCTGCTTCTATGACAGCCACCCAGCCAATAAGACTAAGGCATGAGAGAGGCCTGGACAGGGTGGACAGAGGGGGTGGAAATAAACTAAGACCCCGCCCTGCTCCCACCCACCCGTGAGCCAGGCAGAGGCTGACTCAGAGCTTGACAGGAAGGGGCTCAGCCACAGCCACCGCACTTGGCAGAGAACCGGGGCCAGCAGC
>NW_007774624.1:3083-3995 GCF_000696425.1 Galeopterus variegatus | reverse complement strand
TTACAAAAATATATTCCAGATGGAACAAAACTTTAAAAAATAATGCCATAAAAGTCTTTCACTCAGGATGGCAGAATAGACGGTCCCCAGCATCACTCTCTCCCACAAATGAACAAAAATACAACTATTAAAAAGCAACAACAGCCAAGCTGGGCCTGCTAGAGCTCAGGGGAAGAGGAAGAGAGACCTACGGAGTGAAGGCATGAGAAACCACGATGAGAGAAAGAAAAAAACAAAAAACTCACCAACCATTTTGTGCCACAGCTGCATTAAGGCTGGAGCTGCTGAGTGCATGGAGCAGGAACCAGCAAAAGCCACAACTGTGCCCTTTGGATGAAGTTGCTTGGAGACAGCAGGGGAGAAGAGGGCCGTGGTGGCTCACAGGCCAGCAAGACCACTAAGAGGGTTCCTGTCGACCCACATAGGATAGAGGAGTCACAGCAACTGAAGAAAAGGAGCCATTCAGAGGCCGGTGAGTCATTGCAAGGGATGGCACACAGCCTGTCCCATGGGAAGTGTTTCCCACATGGGCACTGGGGGAGACAGGCCCACCAGGGGAACCGTGGGGCAAAGCAAGGACAGCTGATCTGTCCCCCCAGTCAGTGTAGGACCACTCAGAGGAGACTGGTCAGGAATATAGTATTGCATGGGGTGCAGTTTAATGAAAAGTTTCATGCCTAGATCAGAGTTTCTACGGCACCCAGGTGCACCATGTCTCTGGAGAGCCAGAAGTACCTTTAAAGTCAACCATTAAATCGTGAGCTGCACAAAAAGCCTTCCCTAGGGAATCAGCAGCAAAGCAGCAATTTAGCTCAACGATAGAGCTCAAGTTCTGCTTCCCACAGGAAGCTCCCCAATTTTAGAAGTAAGCAAAGGACAAAAAGTTAGTTTCAGCCCAGGCATACAACCAGT
>NW_007774624.1:0-2516 GCF_000696425.1 Galeopterus variegatus | reverse complement strand
AAAAAGTTAGTTTCAGCCCAGGCATACAAACAGTGCCTCAGGGTCGATCCAGGGACTGAGGTATGGAGCTCGGCACTGGACACCCCCTCCCACAACCAGGCTCACCACCAGCTCCAAGGAGCATGCCAGAAACATCACCTCCATGTGGGTGGCCTGCCACACCCACCACAATAATCACTGCTTCCAAGAAAGAGACTAGACACCACAAACACCATGCAGACTGTCTGCCAGCCACTGCAGTGCATTGACATGAGGAAAATCACCAGCAGAGACCAAAGAAAAGAAGAGGATGACTCTCTCCACAAAACCCATTCCAGAGTGACAGAAGAAGCATCTGCTCTATGATAAACTGGGGGAACTGAACACATCTCTCAACGTTGGACAGAACATCTAGGCAACACATCAACAGAGCAACCGTTACTCTTTCAGAAGGAAAGAAGAAATCGAGGCTAATTAGAGGGGGGGAGAGAGAAAGGGATGTGAGAGATTAGACAAGGAGCATAAAGAATAAGTACAATTCATAACAATATATATGGTAGTAATATTGATTGTTGAACCCCAAAAATATGTATAACCAATTATGATTCAATAAAAATTTTTAAAGAAAGATCATGTAAGTGGAATAAAAACAATCTTTGGCTTTGAAAAGTGTACAGATTTGATAGGAGATAAAGATAATACATTAGTGAATTATTGAGGTCTAAAATTATAGTAATAGTATTCCAAAGTCAGAGGTAATAAATGTAAGTGGATGTAATTAAGGATGAATTGCTTCAATATTTCACTTACTTAGTATTTGAATTCATTCAACTCACAATTAGTTATCTCCTCTATACTGATTACTCTGCTATCTACTTTATATAGCTTATGTAAAATTCAAGACAACCTCATTTTACTCCAAGATACCAGTGGAAATGAAAGGAGAGAAATGGGATTAGCATTCAGAAAGAAGACAAGGACGTATGATTGGTGAAAATTACAGGAGAGTCCATATGAACTCAGCGCTATCAGGGCTAAAACGCAAATCCTAGTCGGCTTTCGCCATTTCCTTCAGAGCTAAATTGCAGAAAGTGACATTACCATCCGTCCTAGAAGAAGGAAACGTGCATCGCCGTTACTTATGGGAGTGAATCAGTTACTCGATTTTCTGTGTTATGGTCGTTCTCACAGTGATGAGAGAGAGCACCCTTCTGTCAATTGCTATCTGCAGTTTTCCGGACGAGGCCGAAATTCTCGCATTTTCTCCCTTTAACTGTCAGCTACAAAAGCAGAGGCAGCTGCTAGGCCCTCGTGCCCAAGCCAAGCAGTGGGAAGGACTGTGGCTTGAGCTTCCCTTGTCCTCCGGATGGCACGGGGTCCCCTGGGCTGCAGAGCTTTCATTCTTTTATACACTTGTTCTTCATATTCGCTGAATACCTATTGTCTTCTAGGCAACGCGATACAGGGGAGAATAAGACTGTCCAGGATCCCTCTTTGCCGCTGGTGGGGTGGGGGCAGAATAAGACAATAAATGTAAGCAAATGATGTGGTGACTTCAGATTGAGAAAGTTCTACTGCTGAGCTAAACTAAGGCGATGTTAGAGAGGAGAAGGGGTTGCTGTCTCAGATTGTGGGCAGAGAGGTATTTTTGAGGGACTGATTTTGGAGAGAAAATGTGAAAGGTGATGAGGGGGATAAGTGAAAATATAGTGGCACGGAATTCTGGCCAGTGGAAGCAGCAAGAACAGAGGCCTTAGACAGGAAAGAGACATGCAAGAAATCAAGTGAGCAAGATGAGCAGTCAGCTGAGGGGAAAGGGGATGGAGATGAGCGTGAGGAGGTGAGACCTGCTAGAATGCTAGACTGTGGATCTGTAGAAAGTGTGAAAGCTCTCCCTGCTGCAGGGAAAGACCTGCAGCACATCAGAAGGGGACTTGTGTCTTGAATCAACTCCTTGAGTTTCATTATTAACTTATTTGGTAGCTACTGTCCCCAGCAGACACCAGAGGTCCACACATGAGTCTCCTGGGGGTGGAGGGTTGGTGCATGGGCAGGGCAGCCTCACTGTCAGGGGTCAAATTGCTGCAGGGCTTCAATGACACAACCACAATGTAAAACTTTAAGAGTTTTTAGTACTTATGGAACCTGGGGGGTACAAGACATGCCTGGAGGAGGCCACATATACAGGGAGGTCAGGGAGGGAGTGCAGGTTAGCTGAGTGGGGAAACTTGGGCCAACACTTATAGCCAAACGGGTTTTCTGCTGGGAGTTTTAATTATTGGGTTTGAAGCAAGCAGACACTTGTTCCAGGAGCTCATGCTGTGACTGAGGGGTGGTCACTTTAAGTTTCCAGGCAGATGTCTGAATGGTCCCTTTAAAGGAAGCAGTGGGAAAGCAGGTAGCCCAGCCTGCTAGGTAGAGGACATGCCCCTAAGTCTTTACCTCTGGCCAGCACCTGAAGCCATCGAGGTTGGGCATAGAACTGGAAGCTGTGTCAAGGGTGACTGAACTTTTCTTCTGGTATAAAAAGTTAAACT
>NW_007774623.1:0-3995 GCF_000696425.1 Galeopterus variegatus | reverse complement strand
TTGGAACCAACCTAAATGTCCATCGTTGGAAGACTGGATAAGGAAAATGTAATATATATATACATAATGCAATACTACACTACTCTGCCATAAAAAAGAAATAAATTCTGCCACTCGCAACAACAGGGATCAACTTAGAGAAAATTATGTTAGGTGAAATAAAACCAGGCACAGGAAAAGAAATAGCACATGTCCTCATTCATAAGTGGAAGCTAAAAAATAAACAAATACATTTAAAAAAGAAAGAAAGTTACACCATCATTTGTTCAACTTTCGAAATGATAGAACAGAACTGAGGCCACCAGAGCTGGGGAAGAGGGGGGAGGTTAGGGATAAATTGGTAAAGGGCCACAAAAAATGATTACATTGTGTAATGTTGACTATACTAACTCTCCTGATTTGACCATCACACACTCACAAAGATAACAAAGTACTGAGGGTTAATGGTAAGGATACAGCTGGCATCAGGGGAGACTAAGATCTCAAAGAAATAATGGCAGGCCTTGTGATATCACATATTAGTAATTGGTTCCGAATTCAAGGCAGCTGAGAGCCAGGTTATAGTGTTGCTCTTTATAAATAAAACTCTCTTTTTTTGCTCTATATTGCTATAATGCATCATTATTTCACTCCTTTATTCCCTACTCGTTTGTTTGGCTCAGTTTCAATATAATTTTTTCTTTCTACTAAACTAATACTTCCACCTATCGTGAAGCAAAAGAGAATTTATTATTATTGCAATATTATGTTATTCACAATCACATACTCTGGATATTTTGTCATACTAGACTACCATATAGGTTGTTGTACCATTTAAATATTGGTTGTACTGGAGTTAGGTACCTACTGTGATGGTACAGATACCTGAAGCTTTGAAGAAGAGAGGAAACCATCATGTAAAACAGAACTTGTCCTCCAAGGCTTAAAGGAAAGCCTTCAGAGACTTCTCTTAGTAAAAATTATAATGGGGCAGTATATTTCCCAAAGCATAGAAGATAATGTGCTTGTAGCTGGCATTACAACTATCTAGAATAGCTGTCAATGTGTTAGTAAGCCAGAACTGGAAAAAAAAAGAGAAAGTGTTCTGATTTGTAGTGTTTGCCAATTTCCATGGTGTAAATACTCTCATCTTGGCCAAATTTTGCTACCTATGGTTTTAAAAATGACTTAAAATTTTAGAATATTTAACAGTTTAGTCTTGTGAGCCAGAAGTTTTCAACATCCATAAATCATCCATACAAGAACCTGTGCTAAGTCAGTAAATTGATTAAACAAAATACACATCACTCATACCAAGTTTGGGATTGTTCAAACTCAAACTAACTAGAAGAAGTTTAAGACTCTCAGTATACAAACACACACAGAGAGACACCCTTCCTCTCACACATATACACAATCAGTAATTTTCTTAGGAAGCAGATTTTACCATTTTATTTCATATAACACGAACAAAAACCTCAACTCTTTGTCCTTGGGAACTGCAACGTCTGCAGTAAAACTCCTGCTACCCTTTCACCAACACAAAGTGTTATCCAATTAAAGTTTGAAAGAGCTGTAATTAGACTTGACAGGAGTTTAATATATTGAAGACCTAACATTGATTTGATTTTATATTTGCATTCATGGTATATGCTTATATTTGATTTCCCTAACTGAGTCTGACACCTTTATTGGAGTTTTTGCAAAATAGAAAGTAACGGCTTACATGAAATATGACAGCATGGTTTGGACCAGATGGGGGCTTTCTGAGGTGATATGATATGGCATCTGAAGAGCTGGCAACTGCTAGACTCAGTATGCCCATTAACCTATGGGAAACCATTGCACAAATGAGGTGAGCTCGTCTGACGATATACTTCTTTCTTTCTATACTTCTTTCTTTGTTCATGACAGATTTGGGGGCCATGGGGTATATACAGAGCCTACTTATTATCCCAACCACATGTTTATACAAAGTAGAAGAAAAATAAACAAGGGAATCATTGCTGAGAGAGGAAAGCAGTGCCACAGAGATTATGATGAGTACAGAAAGAAACAATGGAGGCTGGTGTAAACGTTACATCCCACGTCTTTGTGAACTTGTTATAAACACAAAGCACAATCAATTTCTCCTCAGTAATTGCCTTCCTTCCTCTGTTTTGCCACAGTAACTCCACAGTCAAGGAAAACAGATCAATATCCTTTTCTTTTATTCCTTGCCTATTGTTTTGGTTAACTTGGCACCTTTCCTACCTGTATTGTTTGAGATAGTTGAGTTTGAATTTCTGTAACTTTAAGACATCCTAACTAATATAGGAATTAACCTCTATACTATGTTTAAGGGAGGCTTATTATAAGAGATCATTTTTGAGATAGGCTTTCCAAAAATTATAATATATGAATGTATTGGGCTGTTGGAGAGGTTTTCTGAGGTTTAGGGGACCTGCAAAAATCATTATCAGTTGAGGGGAATGTGCATAAAGCAGGTGAGTGTAGATTTTTCCTAGAGACGTCTTCCTTGGACATGATTACAGAGTTCATAGTGGTTGTGGTTGTAGTGTATAGCCTAAGAATTTTCAAACTGTTCTTCTGAGATTTATTTCTAGACGTTTCCCTCTCTTGACATGTATCATCTACAGGACCATATCTTTCGGAAAGTTGCTGCCTGGTGGCTAGAAATTACAGTCTCTCTAAGAACAGCCAAGAAAAGTTTAATCTCTGTAAAAACAAACAAACAAACAAACAAAAACTGAACCCTTCCCCAAGTTATAGTCTAGAGCTAAAGATGATAAGACTATATATATCAATATATCAGGAATACTTGGTAAATATGTAGGTTCCTCTTGGAATCTACTTATGGGTGGAGACAGAGAACTGCTATTTTTAATATGGAATCTGTATTGTTTTTAAGCATCTAGCTATGTTTTGAACCACATTTTAGACATTACCTCTCAGAGTTGAGACATCCTTATTCATACCAGTTTTCCTTTTACATCTCACCCCAATGTAATTATCTTCATCACTGTTAGATTTATACACGGACATCCTTTTCAGGGCATAATCATAAGGTATTGCCTAGGGAGGAAGGAAAAAGTCCTAGAATGCCTGTAGAAAAACTCAGGATCAAGAAAATTCAACAATAGAATTTACTAATAAAGGAAACTGGAATTGCATAAGAAGGCTGAATACATGTAAATCTTCATACACACATATGTATGTGTTTTATGATATTGTTTAATGTCAATGGGTCTGATATTGTAAACAAAGGTGATAGTTCTTTTTTTTTTTTTTTTCCTTTTTGTCTTTTTTCGTGACCGGTAATGGGATTGCAACCCTCGGTGTTGTGCCCACACCGCACTCAGCCAGTGAGCGGACCGGTCTCTACATGGGATCCGAACCCTCGGCGGGAGCACCGCCGCGCTCCCAAGCACCGCACTCAACTGAGTGCGCCACCGGGCCGGCCCAGAGGTGATAGTTCTATTCTATATTTTTGGATATTAACTACATAATAATGTTTATAGAAGAGAGTTTAAAGGTCCATGTGGAATCTGGGAAAGTGATTGAGAAAAAGGCTTGAAATGAGTGCTGAAGTAAAATCGTTTAAGGCATGGATGCCTAAATTTGTAAACTCTGTGTTAACAAGTCTTTAAATTACCAAAGTTTCAGTTCTTATATTTAAGTCTTTAATCCATTTTGAGTTGATTTTTTGGTATACAGTGAGAGGTTGAGGTCAAATTTCATTCTTCTATATATGAATATTCAGCTTTCCCAGCAACATTTATTGAAGAGATTCTCCTTCTCTAATGCATGTCCTTGTTGCCCTTGTTGCAGGTCAGTTGACTATAAATATGTGGGTTGATTTTCAGGTTCTCTATTTTGTTCCATTGGTCCACGTGTCTGCTTTTATACCAGTACCATGCTGTTTGGTTAGCATATGTTTGTAATATAGTTTGAAGTCAGGAAATGTAATGCCTTCAGCTTTACTTTTTTTGCTCAGGATTGCTTTGTCTATTCAG
>NW_007774622.1:1775-3498 GCF_000696425.1 Galeopterus variegatus | reverse complement strand
TCATCGATCTAAGTAAACTCATCGGATGGAGCTAATTTAAGTAATTAAACTCATCAGACCATTCTTATCGATCTATTTAAACTCATCAGACCAAGCTCCTCGATCGAATTAAACTCATGAGACCAAGCTCATCGATCTAAGTAAACTCATCACACCAAGATAATTGATCTAAGTAAACTAATCATACCAAGTTTATCGATCTAATTAAACTCATCAGACCATGCTTATCGATCTAATTAAACTCATCAGACCAAGCTTCTCGATCGACTTAAACTCATGAGACCAAGCTCATCGTTCTAAGTAAACTCATCAGACCAAGCCCATTGATCAAAGTAAACACATCACACCAATCTCATCCATCTATGTAACTTCATCAGACCAAGCACATCCGTAAAAGTTATCCCATCATAAGAAGATGATCGATCTAAATAAACTCATCAGACCTAGCTCATCGATCTAAGTAAACTCATCAGACCGAGCTCATCAATCTAAGTAACCTCATCAGGCCAACTTCATCGATCTAAGTAAAGTCATTGGACATAGCTAATTGATCTAAGTAAACTCATCAGACCAAGCACATCGATCTAAGTAAACTCATCAGACCAAGCTCATCGATCTAAGTAAACTCATCACACCAAGATAATTGATCTAAGTAAACTAATCATACCAAGTTTATCGATCTAATTAAACTCATCAGACCATGCTTCTCGATCGACTTAAACTCATGAGACCAAGCTCATCGTTCTAAGTAAACTCATCAGACCAAGCCCATTGATCAAAGTGAACACATCACACCAATCTCGTCAATCTAAGTAACCTCATCAGACCAAGCACATCCGTCTAAGTTATCTCATCATACCAAGATGATCGATCTAAATAAACTCATCAGACCAAGCTCATCGATCTAAGTAAACTCTTCAGAGAAAGGTAATTGATCTAAGAAAACTCAGGAGACCAAGCCCTTCGATCTAACTAAACTCATCGCACCAAGCTCATCGATCTAAGAAAACTCATCAGACCAAGAACATTGATCTAAGTAAGCTCATCATACCAAGCACATCGATCTAAGTAAACTCATCAGACCGAGCTCATTGATCAAAGTAAACTCATTAGACTGAGCTCATCGATCTACGTAAACTCATCAGACCAAGCACATTGATCTAAGTAAACTCATCAGAGCAAGCTTATCGATCTAATAAACTCATCAGACCAAGCACATCGATACAAGTAAACTCATCAGACCAAGCACATCGATCTAAGTAAACTCATCAGACCGAGGTCTTCGATCTACGTAAACTCATCGGAGAAATCTAATCGATCAAAAAAACGCAGCAGACCAAGCAATTCGATCTAACTAAACTCATCACACCAAGCTCATTGATCTAAGTAAACTCATCAGACCAAGCACATAGATCTAAGTAAACTCATCAGACCGAGCTCATTGATCAAAGTAAACTCATTAGACTGAGCTCATCGATCTACGTAAACTCATCAGACCAAGCACATTGATCTAAGTAAACTCATCAGAGCAAGCTTATCGATCTAATAAACTCATCAGACCAAGCACATCGATACAAGTAAACTCATCAGACCAAGCACATCGATCTAAGTAAACTCATCAGACCGAGGTCTTCGATCTACGTAAACTCATCGGAGAAATCTAATCGATCAAAAAAACGCAGCAGACCAAGCAATTCGATCTAACTAAACTCATCACACCAAG
>NW_007774622.1:0-200 GCF_000696425.1 Galeopterus variegatus | reverse complement strand
ACTTATAAGACCAACCTAATCAATCTAGGAATACTCATCAGACCAAGCTCATCGACCTAAGCAAACTCAGAAGACAAAGCTCATAGATCTAAATATATTCATGAAACCAAGTTGATCGATCAAATTTATCTCATCAGACCAACCTCATCTATCTAAGAAAACTCATTAGAGCAAACTAATCGAACTAAGTAAACTCATCA
>NW_007774621.1:4651-8646 GCF_000696425.1 Galeopterus variegatus | reverse complement strand
GCCCAATCCATCCTTTACTCCACAGAAATATTAGGGTTCCCAGAATATCACGGTTTCTAGGAAGGAAAGAGTTCCAAGAAAAAAAGTTAGCTTACAATTAGGATGGAGAGAGAGGTATTCCGTGCTTTGTATCAGAGCAATGAGACTGGCAGGAGGTAAAGGCTCAGGGGCCGGGAGAGACTGCAGGCCTCCGAGGCCTTTGGCACAGGAGCAGGAGACTAGGACGCGGGAAAGAAGTTGGGCGACTCTTGGGCGACTCCTGAGTTCTTTCTGCCAGGATGAAGAGGCATTTAAGGAGTGGATTATTGTAATCCCTCAAAGCAGATTTCATTTCTAATGTTACCTTTGAACAGATGATGTTCATGCATTAGTTTTCCTGAACAAACTATGGAAAAGAAGCTGATGAATTTATGTCTGCAGAGTTAATGGTGAAAAAAAAACCCCCAAACATCATTTGGGTACCATTCTAAGGGCTGA
Organism: Galeopterus variegatus; assembly: GCF_000696425.1. Classification (NCBI taxonomy): domain Eukaryota; kingdom Metazoa; phylum Chordata; class Mammalia; order Dermoptera; family Cynocephalidae; genus Galeopterus; species Galeopterus variegatus. The sequence continues at coordinate 8,169 of NW_007774621.1, read as the reverse complement.
ACGTTTGTTTGGAGACTTTTTTTTCAAGAGAGAAAATTTGTATGTTTGCTCTTGAAGCTATAAAAGCTTTTTTATGCTCTTGCATTAAACAGTGTTGTTAATGGAACAGAAGCCTTTTCCTCCAATAATGGTCTATTATTGCTTCAGAAACCAACGTATTTAGAAATGTCACGGTTTCTCTCCGTTAGCACTGATTCTATCATTGACGGAGCCACCTGAGTTTCTAAGTGCTTTTGCCAGACTTTTTCTTAAATGTGGAGAATGCACAGCTGCTTGGAATTATCCTGACGTGCTGACGACTTTGAAGAGAAGCTGATCCATCAGCCTTTTTGCTAACACTTTGAGAGCTAAAGTAGCTCCTCAAGTGTGCCATTTGCTGGTGCTCCCGTGAAAGGCTGCTGGGCTCAGAGCCAGAGTCCTTAATTAAGCCCTAGATTCGCCATGAACTTGCTCTGTGAACTTGAGTGAATCACCCAACCCTCTTATAGCTCAGTTTTCTCGTCTGTTGAAGAGGAGGAGAAGCAGTGACAGGGTTGCTGTGAGGGTTGAAAACAGTCACAAGTCACAGTGCTTGGCATGTGGTGGGGGTCTGCTGATTTGAAATCAAAATCTGACTTATGGTTTGGGGCAGTGGCCCACACATGATGGTCCCTGCTGTCCCTTGGAATCATCTGGAAACTAGAAACAAAATGAAACAATACAAAATCCTTCCCAACACACTTCCCTGTGCCTGTCCCAGTCCGGCTTGCACGGTTCTGCTGCAGCCAGCCCACGCACCAGCATTCGGGTCCACTGGTTCCAACACTGTGACCACCAGACAGGTCTCTGAGTACAGCCATGATGCTAATATTCAGAAAAGATAGCAAATTATATCATGTCACCACAGCACTGCAAGGAAATGTTCCTTAGAATTTATCATCTCAGAATGAATTTCATCCTATAACCTCAAAAAATGTAATATCGGTATTGTCAGGACGTAATTTTGGAACAGAAGCAATTTATATTAAACACCAATCTGGTTGGAAATCACACCTTGTTTTATGTGGTACTTTGTCAATACTATAGAACATTCTCAAGGAAAGGCTCCCTAAGGGGTTTTGGTATCTGCTGCTCTGAAGGTTCTCAGAAAGTAATCATTAATTTGGCCAATCCTCCAAAGTGTGGAGGGGGACCCACGCTCAAAATGTGGAGGGGAAATCAAAGTTTAAATGAAGCATCAAGAGAACAGGCTGTCGCAGCAGAGCTGCCCTGACATGTGCAGGGCCAGGGTGAGGGCACAGATGGAAGCCACCATCCATATGTCAAAATGTTCAAAGGTTATAAACCAGACTCACAAATTATTAAATGAAACATGTCCCGTTATCCTACCTTGATATACGTGCCTGGAAGGCAAGGTTTGAATCTGGAATTCTTGGGCTCTTTGGGATTCCATGCTGAAAGGTGGCCACCACAAAATGACCGCCAGCTGTGACTCCCTGCTCCCAGGATGCCTGCCCCTTCTCTTCTCATGAGAGACCCTGCCTGTGAGTGGGACACCTTGTGCACCCACAGCCTCACCAGCAGCCACCCCTCGTCTCCTCCTTGGACCTAGGGGCGTGCATGCCAACATGTGCCCCTCTGGGAGTGTGGACCTGGGAGGAGGAGACTTGGGGCCATTTGGGTGGGAATTCTGGGATGCCAGGCCCCGGAGTGTGTTCTAGAATGGGAGGGACGTGGGCTCCAGGTGGGCTGCCTGGCCTCCAGCCCTCGGGAAGGTCAGAGCAGGCCTCTAAAGCCTGGGTCCAAGGGCAAAGCTGACTTTCCCCAGCGGTGGGTGCCATGAGGGCTCTTCCAAGGCCTGGAGAGTCACCACGGGTTGCCGTACACAGTTAATGGCAGTGTCGCAGGTGGGGTGTAGGGATATATTCCTGACAGATACCAAGCAGGATTCAAGAAGCCTCACATATGAGTGGGAATTACCCAGGCAAAGAAGGGCGTGGCAGTGGGGGGTGGGTATTTTAGGCAGAGGAGGAATCTTATATAGAGAAGCGGAGGTGTGAGAAAGTACAAAGGTACTTCAAAAAGTTTGTGCAAAAATAGAATTGAAAGCTAATACGAATCTTTCCATGAACTTTTTGAAGACCTCTCCTATGTGATGTTCAGAAAGCATATATGATTCTTGCAGACAAGGCATGTGTGTGGGGTGGAGGCTTGGGGGGGATATGAGAGGTGAGCGGGAAGTGGGACCCCCGCTTTGACCTTGTGAACACCACGAAGGCAACGGGAAACAGGGGAGGTTGTCATCAGTAGATCAGCAGCAACAGTCTATAAATAGGAGGAGAGGTCAGAATGTCCTGTTGTGTATTTTCACACACATACAAGTGCTCTTATAAAGTGAGCAGTTATCACTGTATTTACAAAGCCTATGAAACAGAATCTTACGCTGTAGCACGGGTATTAAAACCATCTGATGCTTTAAAGTTAGAGATACCACAGTGATTTTTATTTGTAGTTCCCCCCCGCCCCAGCTATGGAATAACAAAGAAACTCAGTTCCTGCAAGAATTTTGTTTTTAAGAGCTGCATTTATTAGATGATTTTATAAAGCACTGGGAACTTTTATAAGGCTTTGCAAGCCACAGTATTGTTCCAAACAAATAAATCCAAGTCCTGCCCCAGGATATTAAGGACAAATAGCACAGAAATCTTTCTTGTTCTCATTTTCATTTATATAATCCAACAGGCTTATAGGACTTGTTATTGGTGGTGTGGAGCTGAACAGTGGAGGCCCCTGGAGGGGAGTAAAGTTTGAGTTTTGAATATGACTTTTCCATCAAGCAAAATGAAATGGAATTTAAATCCATTATAATCAACTCCACGGGACGCGCCCTTGTCTCGGTGCTGCAGAATTCCTTTGTAATGGCTGTGCTTGTGGCATTCAGACTCCACGCCTGCAGTGACTAAAAATGAAACGGTACAGAGGGGTGAAAAGAGGCACTGGGAACCTCGGCGAGGAGGTTCCTTCTGCAGAATCCATCTCCCTCTATCCTGGCTGATTTTGCCTAGATGTGTGCTCAGCAGCCAGAGGGTTGAGGGAAGTTCACATCTGGTCACCGAGGTCTCATTCCCCTGTTCTGTGGCTGGTTTAGGTTTGGTATGTGAAACCACTCTGGCCAATGAGAACCTCTTCTCTGAGCCATCGTTGGGTTTGGGTGTGAGCTGCAGCCACCCCACAGCCGTGGGGAGAGCTAGCCTACAGCCGGGTCAACCTGCTGAGTGTGTCGAAGGGGGAAGGTCTTTGAAGATGTCATTGAGTCGACCAATGTCAAAATGTTACTCAGATAACCAATCCTGGAACCATATTAACTTGGAAAGTTTTATTAGGTAAGTGTAGTGAATTGAATTATGTCCCCCCAAAACTCCCTGAAACTTGAATTGTGTCCCCCCAAAACTCCCTGAAACTTGAATCGTGTCCCCCATGTTTTATGTATTAGAAACTTAGCTCCCACTGTGACTGTTAAGAGGGTGGGAAATCCTATT
>NW_007774621.1:0-263 GCF_000696425.1 Galeopterus variegatus | reverse complement strand
GAAGTCCATAGCCTCCTTCTACTGCCTCCTCATGCCATTTTCTTTTGAAACCAGGAAAAGCTAAGATGAGAGAGGGTGGTAGGGAGAGGAGGGATGGGGGATGGGCCAAACAAACCCAGTGGGGTAGCTCAGTCCACAGTTGACATGCTGTTCAGTGCAGATTGCCGGAGACCAGACTCTAGGAAGAGCAGCTGTTGAGTGTGCACTTTGGGAAGGTTGGACCCTGCCCTTGCAGGAAAATAGCAGCAGCAGCAGCAGCAGCA
>NW_007774620.1:3768-3995 GCF_000696425.1 Galeopterus variegatus | reverse complement strand
GGACTGAATCCCAAGCACAGTAGCTACAATGAACCCATAGGAGACAAGGATAAATGACAAGGGAACCAAGGCATAGAACGAAGCCACAATGGAGAGCATAGCTACATTGAATGTGGTGTCAACACATGACATCTTGATCATCACTGGAACCTCACACAGAAAGTCGTCTACCTGGTTGTTACCACAAAGTGGCAGCTGGATGGTGAGGGACGACAGAAGCAAGGAAT
>NW_007774620.1:0-2202 GCF_000696425.1 Galeopterus variegatus | reverse complement strand
AGTATGTAACTCAACTGGTTTCACAGTTCACAGCTGGAGAGGAATTTTGCCTCAGATAAATCATACCTCATGTCTCGCCCATACCTGATTTAGATATTTAGATGAAAATTTGGACTTAGAATTGATGCTGCAATGGGTTAACCCTCACCTTTTGAGGCTGGTGGGATAAGGGCGAATGTATCTTCTGTGTGAGAAGGACATGAATTTTGGGGGTCCAGAGGACGGACTGTTATGGAATAAATAGTGTTTACTCGAAATTCCAAAATTGAAGCTCTAACCCCCAATGTGACTATACTTGGAGAAAGAGCGATTAGAGGAGTTTAAATGAGGTCATTAGGGTGGCCCTAATCCAATATTAGTGGTGTCTTTATAACAGGAGGAAGAGACACCAGGAGTGTGTGTGTACACAGAAAAGGCTGTGTGAGGACACAGCATGAAGGCAGCCATCTGTAAGCCAAGGAGAGAGGCCTCAGAAGAAACAAAACGCTCTGACATCTTGATCTTGAACTTCCAGGCTCCAGAAATGTGAGAAAATAAATTTCTGTTGTTTAAACTACCCAGTCTGATATTTTGTTATGGCAGCTGAGCTAACACAAGTGGTTACCTCCCGGGGTCAGGGTCAGAAAACTTTCACTTCTTTTTTTACATAATTAAATAAAAGGATGAGAATGTGGATAACTTTTACTTTTTAAAATATTTCCTTTTTTTCTCTTTATATAGTAAGATAGAAATATAGAGAACACGGGGGACTATTTAGGCTGTAAATAGTGGAGCCTGCCCTACATTTTATCTATTTATAAGTGAGATAACCAAATAAATCCCTTGTTGTTTAAACCATTTTGATTTGAGTTTTCCCTGTTGTTTGTGCCCTAAATAATATTCTTTATAGCATTTATAATATTCTTTAGTCTAAAAGTCTGTGCTGTTATAATTTTCTACATTTCCTAAATGTAGCTAACACATGTGGAAGTGGGAACCATCTTCTCATTCCAATTTATAGCCTATGATAGAATCAGGAATCCATTCTTTTCTATCCTACACTCATGGTACCATATCTCAATAGAGGATCAATTAATTCCTAAGGGATGTTGTTTTCATTGCTATGCTCACCCCTTATTATAGAGTGGACTATAAATTTATGCAGTGTAGTGGATTGAATTGTGTCCCCCCAAAACTAACTGAAGCTTGAATTGTGTCCGCCAAGTTCTACGTATTAGAAACTCAGCCCCCACTGTGACAGTTAACAGGGTGGGAAATCCTATTATGGTAATTGAAAGGTGGAGCTTTGAAGAGGCGACTGGATTGTAGGACCATGCAGTAGTGAATAGTTTAATAATGGTGGTCAGAGACCTGGTTCTGAGGGCTTTAAAAGGAGAGTGAATGAGGAAGTTGCTCTGCCATTTTACAATGTGATACCCAGCATCACTGTCACCACCATCAAGACCCTCACCAGATGTGTCCCCTGGACTATAGACTTCCCAGCCTCAGAAATTGTAAGCAATAAATTTTGTTTTCTTATAAATTACCCAGTTCTGTGTATTTTGTCATAAGCAACAGAAACAGTCTAGTGCGTGCAGCCAGCCCAAAATGAGAGCTTGATGTCTAAAGTACTTTCTGATGGAAAATGTAATATACAAATATATTTGCACGTGGGTATATGAACTTACCTTCAGACAGGGGATTAGGACCATAAACAATTTAAAAGCTTTACCTTTTGGTCAATCATAAATTTGGCCCTGGAGGAGCTAACTCTGCATCAGAATTCTTGATTTTCAAGTTACTATCCTGTAGTGGTTTCCCTTCTCTATATTATAATAGAGCTAAATCTAATCTCCTGAACCGACCACATCTGCCATATGCGTCTCAGGTTCTGCGATGGGATCATTCTCTTTACTTTTCTGTTTAACATCCCAGCCACATGAATCTTGCCAATCATGATGAAGAGATTTCGGACCATCAGAGACCAGGTTAAAAAACAAAATACTTCAAAGACATCTGATAAAAAATTATGCACCAATATATTTTTTTCGGTCTTCCTTTTTTTTCCCTATAGGAATGAAAGCCAATTTTGCAGCAAAAATTTTCTTGATTCCAAATAATTGGATTATCAAAGTGGTATCTCCCTTACCCTTTATCTGTTTCTTATTCTGGGTATTATAGGTTTTTTTTCAAGGGTCATGATCCTTCTCTTTCTTTTTTTTT
>NW_007774619.1:3165-3996 GCF_000696425.1 Galeopterus variegatus | reverse complement strand
TCATATATTTCATACCTAAAGTAGATGCCAACTTTACAATTACTTATAGAACTTTATCTAATAGAAGAGTAAGATTAGCCTGATTAAAAACAAACAAGGAATAACCCCAAAAGAAACCCCTCAACAGTCAGCAGTGATTATCACTCCTAGCAAACAACCAATCTGCTTTGTATGTATCTTCATATTTGCTTGTTTTGGACGTTTCACATAAATGGGATCATACAATATGTGGTCATTTGTGATTATGGCGATGGTTACAATATTCTGTAAATGCACTAAAAATCAATGAATTGTATATTATAAATGGTGAACTTTATGGTATGCAAATCATCTCCACAAAGCTGTTAAAAAAAACAAGCAGTTTGTAGAGAAAAATAGCTGACAATTTAGCCAAGAGAGAAATATCTGCAATTTAAAAAAAGAGGAAAAACTGGTGGCCTAGATATGGCATCACTCTCTTTCTCTCTGTCCTTGATCCCACTCCAATACCACCATAAGTACACTTCACAGTCACCGAGAAAAATCCAACTTCAGTGGGGGAAACGTGTGGATTGAACACAAAGTCAAAGCATTGTTTCCACTATGTTTTTGGACTGGGGACCTCAGCGAGAGGAGTTTAAATAAACCTGTCCTTGGACAAACACCCCCTTCTCTTTTGCTGGCTGCTGGACCCTTCATGGACTAGCCTGTCCTCATCACTACACCAGACTTTTTTATTAATTGAAATCACAGAACATGATATTTGGAGAATTTAGAGAGATAGTTAAGCTAGTTGCCTGCTTTGACTCCTAACTTTAAAATCCAGAGGAATTCAGATAATCTGCAACCGAA
>NW_007774619.1:0-1448 GCF_000696425.1 Galeopterus variegatus | reverse complement strand
CAAAAGACAAAAAAAAAAAAAAAAAGAAAATAGGAAATCTGTAAAATAGGCCTTGAAATTTAAAAACTAAACAAAATTAAAAACTAAAACAAAACACAACAAAAATAACAAAGGGTGTCATTAGCAGTTATTTCACAATAAACCTCCTATCATATAAAATTTGTATGTACATCATGTTTATTTACTTACAAACATCATTACTATCATTACTGCAGTTTTTGTCTAGAAAGGTATTTATCTGACATTGTTATTTTGTGTGCTTCTTGTCAAAATACTAACTAACACTCCATGTAATGAGAGCTAAGATCTCTGCACTTTAGGGTCGTAAAACAGAGGCTATAATGGACTTTGCAGTCACATGGAACTGAGTTCAAATTCCAACTCTAGAACGTAGTGTAATCTGTGTGATGACATATAAATTATTTGACTTTTCTAAGTCTTAGAATTTTCACCTGTAAAGCAGGATTCCTATAAAGGACAAATACGAAAATACATAATTATTAAAAGCCTAGAAAATAGCACATGTTTGGTAAATGACAGTTCTTACTATATTGGGTGGATAAGTGCCCCAAATATATCTAGAAAAGAAAGGTTCTGCTACTACTTCTCATTTACTTTTTTCACTCAACATACATATATTAATCACCTACTGTGTATTTGCATTGAGCTAGGCACCACAAGACAGCATTAAACAAGTCAACCCTGATGCTTGTCTTCTTAGAGTTTCCCTATTTATTAAATTGGCTCACTTTGTATTTTCACAAGAAACACTCGTTTTCCTAAAGATAAGCTGTAAAATATCTCATTTTATAAATTATTTTATCTAAGGTAATCTTTTAGGTGGACCATTTTCTATGAAGTTTAGCAGTTTATCAACTGTTCAGAGCCCCAGGTGGGACTGGGGAAAGAACATGAGCTTTGATAACAGAGTGTGTTTGAATCCCAGTTCTTCCTTGTGACCTTAAACAATTTGCTGAATTTTTTTAAATTACTATTTTCCTATCTATTAATTAGGTATAACAATAATCATTCAACAATAGTTTTGTGATGTCTAAGAGAAATAACATAGTAAAACATGATGTGTAACATATTAGGTTTTTAATAAATGGTAGTTATAATTGTTTATTAAAACACCTATAAATTTATTTTCATCATTGTTAACATGGATAATTGCTAATTAAAACATATATAAAGCACATAGCGTATCATAATAATAAATACTAGTTCTCTTCCATTTCCTTAATATATTCTTCAAAGCACTGAATATCATCGGTCCTGCGACCTGCAAAGCACTTTCTAAAGAGATATTCCAATTTGGAGAAATATAGAAGCAATAGGGATAACATAATACTGATATAGAATGATATAAACAATATTAAAGAAATAACAATAGCTAATATATAGAGAGTGCATATCATATGCTGGCACTTATTCTAACACAGTATCAT
>NW_007774618.1:0-3996 GCF_000696425.1 Galeopterus variegatus | reverse complement strand
GACTTGGGATCTGTATTGATTGTATAGACCTCTGGCTACTAAGACTAGGAACTCATCTGCCCGGGCTTAGGGAAACAAGGCGAACCCTTTCTGCCGTCATCTACCCCACCTAACCCCATGATTTCATAGATGAAGAGTATGGTGGGCAGGGAGGGCATTGTGATCTGCCTTGCAAAATAAATTGTCCAAATCCAGCTGCCAAAAAAAATGTTTAGTAAATTTTCCCAGAGTGTACTAGTTGTGGAAAATTAAAGGCTGTTCCTGGGAGAAGTAATCTTCACCATTCTTTAAATTGTCAAAGCCATGTGTTCCATAAATAGATATTAACTTCTTCCTCCTGCTATGAAAGACAGTCATTTTAGGGTCCAAACTCAATAAGCCACTCCCTCCCTTGTGAGATAATAATAGTAGCAGTTAACATTATTGAATAAAACATAGTCCCTGTGCTCATGCAACTCTTAATGGGTGATTTTTATGTTTCTTTTTATGTAATCCTCACATACATTCTGTAAAGTGGGTATTATTATCTTCAATTTAAAAGAAGACCATTGACAATTGAGGCTAAAAATGTTAAATAGCTTAATTCAGTTTCACAACTAATAAATGGTTTGGCCAAGTTTCAAGCTCAGACATTTTTCATTTCAAATAACTTTTTCTTAACCAAGCCATGTTACTTTAAGAACTAGCTCTGCTATTTTTGAGAAAATCATTCACAAAAGATGGGTTCATAGGGTGGACATGTAGGGGAGCAAAGAATTGGGAAACAGAATGTATTCTATTTAGCTCTTGGAAATTTACAGGTGTGTCAGGGTATAAAAACATATTTTTCCCTAACCTCAGAATTCATCTAATAAATATTGTGGCTGTATACCTATGTCTTTGCATATTTTTAAAAAATGACCCCCAAACTCATGAGCTTAAAACAATAACAGCCATTTATTATGTCTCATAACTGGGTTGCCTGGGCTCTCATGGAAGTTCTGCTTTACATGGTGTTGGCTGGAGCCATAGTCATCTGGAAGGTTCAAATGCTGGCACCTCCAATGTGGCACTCACATGGCCAACAGCTGGTGCTTGCTGTCAGGTGGGACAGTTAACTAGAGCACCTCAGTTCTCCTCCATGTGACTTCCCTACGTAGTCTGAGTTTTTTATAGCATGAAACTGCATTCCGAGAGAGAGAGTTAAAAATGGAAGCTACAGATTTCTTAAAAGTCTATTTAAAATCCACCCTCAGCAGTTACACCAAGTCGGTTTTGCCTCATACTATCAGTCATAGCAAATCACAGGCCAGCCCATTTTAAAGAGAAGATATGGCAATAAATTTGGGCCAACTTCAGCCCCTCACAGTCTGTCCTCTGGTGATAAAATATTTATATTTGTCCAGGAACATAAAATATACCAGTCCTTCTCAAGACTATCAGAAGTCTTACTCCACAACAGCACCAAAGTACAAGATAATCTCTAAATCATGTCCAGGGGTAGATGTGGCTCCTCAGGGTTGGCTCCATGTGTGCTTTTCTTCAAATGACAATGTTTGTGAACTAAAAAGACATACTATCTGACCCTAACAAATAAAAATCAATTGGGAGACAGTGAGAAAGTAAACCTTTTAGACGCTGCCATCCAAAAGGGAGTGCCAAAAAGCAAATGTCACAAATCCTGCTGTTCTAAGATCAGGAAATACATATTTATTAGAAGCTTGGTTTGTTCCTGGAGTAGTTCTGTAGGGCTCCTAGCTCTGCCTTGTGACTCATCTTTCCTTTTCTAGAAGAAATGGTTCATATCTGCAGCTGAGAAGCTTTCTTAGCCTGTTTGCTGCTCATAGAAACATGTAGGCTTAGAGTCATCTTTTTATTTTGAATTTTTTCTCCCTTATGATCCAAGCTGGGTTTGCTTTCCATTAGTGCATTTCCCTAACGACTTTGTAGTTTTCTGGTGAATTTTATGGGGCTTCCTACATTAAATGAAAGTCATACCCACAAACCTTTTCAAAACAGTCTCCTGCCTAGTTTGGGCTGTACCTCAGGATACTGTGGGGCAATACCAGAAGTCATTTTGTCTATCTTAGACTATCTATGAAGTGTACCCTTTATATTCACATAATCTTTTTTGTTCTGATACCAATATCTGTAGTAGTCAGGATTTGATCAGAGAAGCAGAACTACTATGAGTACTATGGACTAAAATATCTGATACAGGAAATAAAGCTTAACAATTGTGGAAGGACCGTCCAGAGAAGAGAGTTGAAGGATCAGAGAAAAGTCCTTAATAAACCCTTTTCAATTACTAGTACAGATGTGCAAGTCAGAGATTTGCGGGTGTGGGGGGGAGTAATCTGGGAAGTCAGTCAATTCCACCTGTTTGAGTGAGACCACAAAAGGGAGCTGGTGCAGAAATCCATGTTGCCTCTTTGTACGGGGCTTTGGCAGGCCCGGCAGTTGGATAGAAGAGCATTTGTGGAGCAATAGAAAACAATAACAAGCTGGAAACCACTAACACCTCTAAGTCTCTCTCTCACCACAGTAAAAACATAGGTCAAACCAGAAACTGTTAGCACCGATGCACCAGTCCTGCAAATCTGACCACAACTACCTCCATAGAACAATGGCAGCTGTTTTACTTCTGCCTTTGAAAAGTGATGTATTTTTTTTTTTCTTACGACCAACTCTAAGCTGGAACCATAAAGGAAAGGGAATTATGGGAAATATAGCTCTAGTTTTTGAACTCTGTCAATTTAACGCAGAACAGAATCACACAGCAAATATCCCTGGGTGCCTAATATGTACCTGGTATACTTTAAAGCTCCAAAGGTAGAAAAATGAACAAAACAGATTAATTCCCTGCTCTTATGGAACTTATGGTAGAGCTTACATGTTATAATGAGTTCATGCATTAGTACTTTAATTCCTTAGGGAAGTAAAAATGTATCCTACCTTTATAAACTTAATATTTTTCCATCCAAATTTACAGCACAATCTCGGAGGATGATGATGAATAAGTTTATTAATTAAACTTTAGGATTACTTACAAAGGGAAAAGTCCAAATAAAATATTGAAGCCCACTGAATGCTAGAGATGATAAAGGCTTTGTCTGGTGACATGACTGAACAGAAACTTTTAATTTTATTTGGATTTATTGCATTAGCGTAAGTGTGCATATTGAAGATTTTCCACATCAGGCATGTTTGGGCAGTCTGTATATGTTTTCAGAATTGTGCATGTACTGATAAAATTTCTCTTCTTGGATCTCTGTGAACTACATACATATTCGGTTGGTTATTTTAGTTAACTAAGTTTATAGTCTGGCTGCATTTTTTGCACTGCTTATACCCTCATTGAATGTCAAACAACTGTATAATCTTCCTTTTCCTTCAGTATGATCTATGAGTGAATTATGAATCAATAATAAATAATTTACTCTTGCATATATTTTTGTAAAAAAGGGAGTATACATTATTATTTATTTTGTAAATGCTGATCACTGCTTCTGACAACAGTCATTAAGGTATACATCTACATATTTAAGGATGGTAAAATTGAAACCTAGAGAAGCTAATTGTTCATGTTCATATACCACGTAAGTGGCAAATACAAGATCCAAAACCATGCATGTGTACACTCAAACACCAAGCTTCTTCTGCTATACTATATTGACATTAATTACAGAATTTTTTTACATATTGTTTTGCAAACTCCAAAGCGGGGTTGCACTTGATAATTCTTTTGGGTTTGGCAATACCATATCATATACAGCCAATTATATGAGGTATGGTATCAAAATACCATTAAAATATTAACAACAAATCCAGTGTTAAAATGTTTTAATAACTGGATTTCTCTGGATCTAAGGCAGAAATTAGGATTTTTTTTTTAACAGAAAAATGTGCATAGTTAAAGTATACAACTTGATGAGTTTGGAGATAAGTATACTATCAAAAACTATCACCACAATCAATACTGTAAGCGTATCCATCACCTCCACAAGTTTTCTCTCA
>NW_007774617.1:3041-3997 GCF_000696425.1 Galeopterus variegatus | reverse complement strand
TAAAGACACCCCTGTCCATCTCCCACCGCTGTGTCTGGCTGACCTCTAAACTACTAAAATCTTCATCCCTTCCACATATACGTCAGTTCAAGGTTCCTTATTGTTTTTGTGTAGTTTCCAGATGTGAGCTTCCCTCTAACCTCTCTATTTGATTTTAGGGAAAAAGCTAACAGCCAGGCTTCATCATTTTTTCAAGAACTGGAATCCAATACACAATTTATCTCCTAGAGCATATATTATTGTGGAGTAGAAGGCAAGGTTTACATGAACATATTGGGTAAAACACAAAAATTAAAACACACTTTGCTTTTGCAGCAGACTTCTTCAAATTATGCCCCTCAACACTCAGACTATACCTGTTCAGTCTACTATGACATTATAAGTCCTCTTTGGGAAAGTCTCAGAAGTGCTAGCTTCAGTGATCAGTGGAATGATCCTCTGGTTACCCACCAGTGCACACAACAAAGAAGAAGACTCATTGGTCTGTAACTCCTGGGAATTCAGGGAACTCTTCTCACTGATGATTGGGAGTCGCCTTGATAATCACACAGAGTGGCCTGTTTATGGCAGCTTGCATATTTATGCCAATGACTCCACAACTTCACCCCTGAGTTCCTTTAAAATTCTCTCAACAAGTCTTTAACAGCATAAGGCCTAGGGGACCTGAGTGATGCTGGGACCACAGAACAGGGGAGGCAGAAGAGAAAACAGAACCCCCAGCTAGCACCAGAACCTGGGCAAACAAACTCATGAGACAGACATGCATTAGGTCTCAAGTTCATAAATCTAAATAGAGCAGAGGAAGAGATATTCTAAAACCAAAAAGACCAGTGGCTATGCACATGGGAGATAGTCTGCAACTAGGAGTTTGGAAGGAAAGGAGGAAATAGGAACAGAGCATGCTGCAGAGGGGAAAGCAAGGCCCTGTCTGGATGCTGAAGCAGTTAGTCAGCTTC
>NW_007774617.1:0-1200 GCF_000696425.1 Galeopterus variegatus | reverse complement strand
GAGATGTATTGCTTTTACATTTTTGTCACTTTGTTGGGGACGGTTTGATGGTCAAGGCTTACACACAGCATTGCCTCCTTCTCTTATACTATTCATTGTCCTATACTGTCACTGTTTGTTTTTTTTTTTATTCTAGAATCTCTGCATTCAATCAACAATAATTAATTGAGCAGTCACCATATGTGAGTCACTATGCCAGGCTCAGGAGGTCTGGAAGTCACCAGGAAAGATAATTCCAACCCATATGAAGCTGAGAAGTCTTCAAGGCTTTTTATCAGTGCCAATAAAATATTTGTGACTTTATAGATGGAGTTATACATCATTAAGTAGTTTTATTATTTTAAAATTACCATGGTCATTTGATGTTGTCTGTTGATTAGTTTGTCATATTCACTTTCTTCAAATATGGTACTATCTGATTAATCTGAGTAGATGGAGCAGGGGGAGAAGAGGCATGGTCAAATTCTTATGAAACTCTCATGTTTGCCACAATATCACTTAGGTTTAGTTTGAGGGGGGAAAAAAAGTCTTATGACTTCTGGTTTAAAATCTTGATACCTACCCCTGAGGCAGTCTCTCCCACATCCCACTAAAATATTTATGGAAACCATAAACAAGAGGAAAAACCCAAAACACCAAAAAAACTAAAATTGATAGTTAAAAAATTATTTTGACCATAGGGAAACCTCTGCTAACTAACCAGGCTTTCTATTTCAAAAGGGTTGCCACAACCACTTAAACAAAAAAGCACAGTGACTCTTTGGTCTCCCCTCACTTTCTTATCTCTAACTCAGAATCCCTGATAATATGCAGGTGATTTATTTTTCTTTAGCTGTGGTAAAAACAACAACAACAACAAAAAAAATGTATCATAAAATTTATCATCTTGACCATTGTCAAGTGTACTGTTCTGTACTGTTGTATGTAGTGTTAAGTATAGTTACATTGATATGAAACAAATCTCTGGAACTTTTTCGTCTTATAGGACTGAAACTCTACAGCCATTAAACAACAAATCCCCAATCTACTTTCTATTTATACAAATGGGACTACGTTAGATATCTCATATAAGTAGAATCACATAGAATTTGTCCTTTTGTGACTGGCCTATTTCACTTAACATAATGTTTTCAATGTTTATCATGTTGTAGCATGTGACAGGATTTCATCGCTTTTTAAGGTGACACAGTATTCCATCAC
>NW_007774616.1:2779-3997 GCF_000696425.1 Galeopterus variegatus | reverse complement strand
CCAAACCAAACCAAACCAAACCAAACCAAAAAAACCCAGACAATCTGCAGATTGGGGATATGGGACTTCTGGGGAAAACTGAAAATGAACGCTCCACAGGAGGGAAGTAGGGAATGGCTATTTACGTCTTGCAGGGTCAGCCTTACGTAGATATTTAGTAGGTTCAGGGAACTTCTATGAATATTTATGAGGGAAGTCATGCATGTGTGCAATGGGTAAACATACATGTAACATACCACCCATGTTTGCCTTGGGTTGGAAATTTAGTGTTAAAATTAGGTGAAATTTGGCTCCTGACCTCAAAAGGTAACTACAGAGCACAAAAGACAGTTATGTGCAGTCTCTGTGACTGGCCAAAGCTGGTTTAGAGATTGCACCTCTTATCAGACAATATTTGTGAAGCTGATTCTCTGTCCAATTGGAGCTGTAGTGGGGCCACAAGAATAGGGGTAGAGTGTTGATTGGCTGGCAGCCAGGGTTCTACTGGAAGTCAGATGGGAAATTTTCCAGCTGTGGCTGCTTTGATATTATCTTCCAGGTGCTGGTTTCTGCTTAGTTACAGGAATAAAAAGCTTCATGATAGTCAACACCATACATATATTTTGTAAGCAGGGGAATATGTTTTTAACCCCTCAGTTTACTATGGCTGTTTAGTTCTGTTTGATAGTTTTAGAGTATATCTTTTTAGCTACAGGGAGCCCATTTTTTTCTGTCTGTTGGGGTACATTTTAACAGGTTGCTTAGCAACTACAGTCACAGAGATGGTCATTCACCTTCCTGAAATTTGATCAACTTTTCACATAGGCTTTCAATAAAAGCATCTTTCTTGTCTGGTTCCAGGATTAAAGGGAGGGATAACACACTGCTCATCACACTTTCAGCAGCTTTATCACCTTTTTTCAGATACACATCACAGGCTTCAATAACTTGAGCTAAGTCTACATGAAGTCCAACTTCTGGGTTCTCTTCTGAGATCTCAGATCCTTTAAATTTTAAAAAGCATGAAGCTTAGCAGCCCAATCTTCCTTACTGATGTCGATGAAGTCCAGGCACTGAAGATGCTCCACTCACAAACCACCGTAGGGCAACAATTATTAATAAGAAAACAGTATAGAATTACAGACTTTGGGGGAGTTAAATACTACTTTCATAATCCAAGCAACAGTCTTTGAAGTCTAGATATTTATGACATTCCTGTTAATAAAAGCACATCTGCAA
>NW_007774616.1:0-2224 GCF_000696425.1 Galeopterus variegatus | reverse complement strand
AGCAACAGTCTTTGAAGTCTAGATATTTATGACATTCCTGTTAATAAAAGCACATCTGCAAGAATAGCCTAAAAAAGTAAAAAAAAGATTTTGAAAAGTGAGAATACCCAGTGTTATGAGGTAAATCATATCCCCTCAAAATTAATTTGTTGAAGCCCTAACCCTCAGTACCTCAGAATGTAAATTTAGTGGTAGGGTCTTTAAAGAGATAATTAAGTTAAATTGAGGATATTAGAATGGGCCCTAAATCAATCTGACTGTGTCCTTATGAGAAGAAGCATTTTGGACACTCACAGAGACAGCACGGGTGTGTGCACACAGAGCTAAGATGTGAGGACATGGTGAGAATATGGCCAACTGCAGGCAGAGGAGAAAGGCCTCAGAAATCAAGCCTGCTGAAATGCTGAAACCTTGACCTTGGACTTCTAGCCTCCAGAACTGTGAAAAACGCATTTCTGTTGTTCACAATCCAGCCTGTGATACTTTGTTATGGTGGCTGTAGAAACAAATTCATCTAGTGTTGGCAAATTTTTCTTCTAGGAAATAATTAGTCTTTAAGCAAGGAAGTGAACAAGCATATAACAAGGATTCCAGCTTAAAAATTAAACATTTTGGCAGCATTTTCAGAAAATATTGAGAAAATCAAAGTCTTCTCAGCATAGTAATATTAGGCCTCACAGTCAGCTTAACATAAGAACATCTGCTACTTCCTCACCCTGTCTCCCTGCCCCCTCCCTTTCCCTCAAGGCTGGTACATTCCAGTAAGGATGTCTGATACAACTCACCCTGTCCCCTTATGTCCTCCCTTTCTCTCAGGCTGGTGTGTTCTGATAAAAAACATCTTGTACAAAGTGAAAAACCGACAAAGCTATTACAGAATGCTGAGTGCTTGGAATAGCTGCCCAAACTCCTCCCAGATAAACCCTATAAAGCTTCTGCTAGTCTGTAAGAGGGCAGAACACCAATCATTCAGTTTCCCCTCCAGGTTTGCTGGACTAAACTCCCTTGCTTGATAAACATTTGGCTTGGAGTCTTTTATTCTGTATGTCTCACCGACCTACCAAGTATTTGTAGGGGACACTCTTAAGGACAACTTTGATCTATTGTATAACAGAGTGGCTTCTCCTACTTTCTATCAGAAAATAAAATCTCTGGCAAGATAAGCAAGATAGAAAAAGCAATATTAAATATAATTGGTACTTGAAGAGGCATCTATCAGGAGTGTTAACTATTATACTTTTGTGATTGCTAGAACTGGTGAGAACTATACAGCATGGAAAAGAAAATGTTCTCTGACAGCCCAGGAATTCTCACTGGCTTCTTACTGAAGAGTTAGAATTTGATGCCTGAACTCACAAAGTGTCATATGTGGTGCGCATTACGTAGGTTCAGTTTCAGTCCATTTTGATATCTTCATAAATTCCTGAGTTAAAAATTACTTCTGATATTCTCATGGATATACAAGTATGATCTCAATGCCTAGGTCCTACCTGATTATTGCAGCCAAAATTCTAGTGCTCAGAGTGAGCAAGGCCATGTAAACAGTGCAAATATAGATAAAACAGATTCAGCGAGGCTCATTCATTTCTCTGTACTTTCTCTCATGTGAGAATTGTCACACTACATTTATGGTAGGTTTATTTGTTTCTTTCTTTAGAGTTTAAGCTTTTATCTTTCTACTCTTTGTAATCTTAGTGGTTAGTGTAGTCTTTGGTATTTAGGAGATTGTTTGCTTAAGCTATAACTAAAATATAAGAAACAGGAACTATGCTTTAGATTGCCTTATATTCACAGTGACCTCAGTTTTTGAGTTTTTTCTTCACTATGAAAAATAAAGATTTTTTTCAAACTAATTCATTCTGTTTTGAAGCTTTGTCTTTCCTGATTCTAATGATTCATATCTTTCATTAATTATTGAAAATTCTCAGCCATGATTTCTTTAAATATTTTCTCTTCCCATTATGTTTTGTCTCTTTAGAGAATTTAGCCTTACATTAGATTTTATACTAACCTATATGCCTTTTAACTTCTTTTTACATATACAATGTTTTTTATCTCTGTATTGCATTATAGGAAATTCTTCAGATATCCCAATTTAGAAATATTTTTAAATTGCTTTCTTCGTTTGTTGTTCAATCTACCAATTGAGTTTTAAATTATAGTGTTTAGAACTTTTATTTCTACAGGTTTAATTTTCTTTAAAAATATGCATGTGTTTTTTTTT
>NW_007774615.1:0-3997 GCF_000696425.1 Galeopterus variegatus | reverse complement strand
AGAGCTCTAAATACTATTCTGTTCTTCCATTTGTTTTAAACAATGGATTTCAATTTTTTTTCTCTGCTGATTGTATTGGAGTGAGCAGAACTGAAACTATGTTGGGACCTAAAACCACGTGGCTCTAAAAAATTTTAAAAGACACGTTTTTTTCTTGGCATGCATTTCTCCGAGCTCTCTTTTCTGATGGGTATTTGATATTTTGAACCTTGGATATGGGGCAAGATGGCAGCACTTACATAAATTTAAAGTTGTCTTCCAGCCAGCCTGAAACTGCAACCTTGCATATACTACCCAGACGCTGAGATAACAGCAAGGATGGGAGCAGAAGCCAGAGGGAGCCATGGTGAGAATTTGCACCTGGCTCCTTGCATGGCCCCCTCCCTCCTGCTTTTCATTTTCCATTCCCTCAGCCACCTCTTTAAAAATTCCTCAGTAAATTTGAGTCTTGAGATGTCCTTAGTCTGGCCCTTCTCCTTCAGGTTTACCAAGGAGCTGGATTGGCCTAACTTCTCTCCTCAGGTCACCAGTACTCTCAAGTAAAAACTGATTTCCATTTTCACCACATTGGGAAAATATAGGAAAATGGTCAGGGCCCCTCAGATGTTCAGAATCTTGCCGAGCATTTGATGTAAATAGGCACATGCACTCAGGTGTTTCTTGGTTATCGTCTAGTGTAAGTGCTCATGTGCACACAGGTGTCCTGGGTTATGGACTTAAGTATAAAGATAAGTAGCTCTGATCCACAGCGCCTCCTATCCCCGGGATGCCCCCCCCCCCCCGGGAGAGCATAGGGAGACCACCACTGCCCCTGCTGCTAGTGCCCTCGGGACCCTCCGCAGGCCACCACCACCGCTGGACCTGTAAGCTACCGGCCCTGTAAGCTGCTGCCGCTGAGGACTGAGCTCATGTCATCTGCCAACATCTCCCAGAATCTTTCCCAATTACCTAACATGGACCTGCGTGTGAGGGCTCTCGGGACCTCGTCTGTACAATGGGTTTGAAGGGTCTGAGCTCTAGCTCTGACTATATAAATGGAAACTTAGTATAACTAAAATAATGAAACATTTTGGCATTAGTTATGATTTGCCTTGCTTTACACACCAACATTTGACCTTTGGGTGGTTTGTTTTTGAAAGGGAGCAGGCAGCCTGTAAAGCTACATGACTAGGCCAGTTATCAAGTAAGGCAAGTCATAGCTAAAGCCAAAATGTTTCATTATTAAGTTTCCATTTGTATTGTCAGGGCTAGGGCTCAGACCCTTCAAACTCATTGTACAGACTGGGTCCCCAGACCCCTCACACACAGGACCATGCTAGGTAATTGGGAAAGATCCTAGGAGCCGTTAGCAGATGACACAAGCTCAGTCCTCAGCAACGGCAGCGGAAGCTTATAGGTCCAGCAGCTTACAGGTTCAGTGGTGGCGGCAGCCTCAGAGATGGTCCTGGGGGACCTGGCAGCAACAGATTTCAGCAGCAGTAGCAGCCTCCTCATGCCTCACCCCCCGGGACATCCCATGGGGGAGCCCTGTGGATCAGAGCTACTCGTCCTTTATACTTAAGTCCATAACCCAGGACACCTGGGTGCACATGCACAATTATATTAGACAATAACCAAGGAACACCTGGGCACACTTGCATATTTACATCAAATGCTTGGCAAGATTCTGAACATCTGAGGGGCCCTGACCATTTTCCCATATTTTCCCAACACAGCCAGACCCATGCTCCTTAAAAATTGTATCCTCCAAATAGTTCTAATTTATTTTTTTTTCCTCATTCCAAAAAAAAATGTGGCAAAAGTAATTGCCCACATGCAGCCTCTGTTCATTGGGTGTTCTAGACTATATTTTACCCAATTTTGATAGTTTATTAGACCATGCTCAGGAAACTAACCCAAATGAGAGCTATGTTTAGATTAACTGGTAACCCATGAGTTTGCTTGATGTAAAGTACCAGCTAGCCCATAAATTCACCAGTAGGGATCATTCTAATTTTCAACATCCTCATGACTAATTTCCTCTAGAACCTATGGAGACAATGGGTCCGTTTTATGAGAAAAGAATTGAAAAGACACTCAGAAGCAGAAAAGCACATGAGCACTATGCAGACTCCAAGAGAGAAGCAAGTTGTTGTTGCTACAGCTTCCTTACAAGACTCCAAGAGAGAAGCCCTTACGTCTTGCTGATGTTCAAATATGATCAATGTGTACCCTCAGGAAACATGATCATGAATAAGACCAGATAACCCAGACTTTAAGAAGCAAATATGTTATTTTTATAACTGTAACTGAGTATAGCTGAGGCTATGGGAAAGACCACAAGCTAGCAGATAACGGTGGAAATCAATCTGGTTCCTGTTCATCATCCTGAGAAGAGTTTTAACTTGCAGCAGGAGCAGAGATAGTCTTTAAATTCAGAGAACGTGGAAATTTAGATTAACTTTAATAGCATTTGTTGAGAAAATATAGGAAAACTGGTCAGGGCCCCTCAGATGTTCAAAATCATGCTGAGCATTTGATGTAAACAGGCATATGCGCTCAGGTGTTCCTTGGTTATCTAGTGTAATTGCACATGTGCACCCAGGTGTCTTGAATTATGGACTTAAGTATGAGTGGCTCTGATCCACAGCGCCTCCCATCCTTGGGATATCCCCCCATTGGGGGAATGGGGCATGGAGAGGCCACTGCTGCTGCTGGAGGCTGCTGCTGCTAGTGCCCCTGGAACCCTCTGCAAGGCCTTTGCCACTGCCGGACCTGTAAGCTACCGGGCCTGTAAGCTGCTGCTGCTGAGGAAGCTGAGGACTGAGCTCGTGACATCCGCCAACTACTGGAATCTTTCCTAATTACCTAGCACAGACCTGTGTGTGAGGGGTCTGGGGACCCAGCCTGGCATGTAAGGGATCAGATGACCCAGTCTGTACAATGGGTTTGGAGGCTCTCAGCCCTAGCTCTGACAATATAAATGGAAACTTAATATAACTAAAATAATAACTATAAATAATGAAACACTTTGGCCTTAGTTATGATTTACCTTACTTTACAGCATTATAATTTTTATTTTGTTTATTTTAAAAGCTATCCTGTTTATGATAAGCTAAGGCAGTGTTCTATTTATGGTAAGATGACATTTCTTTAAAATTTATTTAAGTGCCAAACTCTGAGATGTGGAACAATCAAAATCATTACAGCAATGGAAATAAGATCCTTCTGGAAAAATGGAAACAGGTCAGGAAGCAGAAGAACACAAGGCATATGCTCCTTTCCAGCTGCAGCACATTTATAAGTAGAAAGGTGGCTGGTTCTTTAGCTATAACCAGAACGCTGGCAATAGAGGCCACATGGCAAAACAGCATTTCCATCTATAGATTCACTTACAAAAGGTAAATATAACCAGCAATGGTAACTTAGATATTAGGAGAGGGGTTCCCTTCTTTGTACCCTCAAGACTGGATTGGTTTCACCAGTTGCAGTTACCAACTAACACTGTTCCAAGAAAAGTGATAATTCTATGAGTCTGGAGAACAGAGAAAAAGCCAGAAGACTGGATAAGAAGTAATCTATAGACTCATTCTTGAGTGCACTTGAGTCACTAATCTTGGAAACTTTAAGGTGATTGTGTGTTTATTATTTTTATCATGGAAGCATATACACAGAAGACGGAAATTTATAACAAAACCCCATGTGCCCGTCACCCAGCTTCAGCAGTTAACATTTTGCCAATGTTCTTTCATACATCACCCCAGAACTACAATTGGGTTTGATTGGAATTCATCAGTGGGTTCAAGTGTTGTCAGCTGCGGTAGGCAGAATTCTAAAAATACCCACTCAAGATTCCCACCTCCTGGTTATTCAAACACTAATCTAGGTACTGCTGTGAAGGAACTTTGCAGATTTAATTGTGATTAGGAGATCATCTTGAATGATCTGCATGGACTAAATCTAATCATTTGACACCTTGAAAGCAGAGAAATTTCTCAGGCTGGGATCAGAGAGAAGA
>NW_007774614.1:3298-3997 GCF_000696425.1 Galeopterus variegatus | reverse complement strand
AGCCACCTTCTCTGGCCCAAGCATCTGCAGGCTAACCCACAGTGCCTTTCTGTCAGGGGAAAGATCGGGCCACCCGGCAGTTATCGACAGAGATGGCAGGCAGACATTGATTAGGATATGGAACAAGTCTCTCTCATTTCCGCATGCCAGCTGCGAGTGAGTGATGGTCAGGTCCTGGTCAGCTGCCGTGTCTCCCATGCCGGGTACCGCGGGGAGCTGGTGAGGCAGGTCTGCCTGTCTGCCCAGTTCAGTAGCATCATCAGCTGCAATGGGTCACTGACCTTCAGAAGGAGAAAAATAATAATAAAACTCAGCAGCAGCCCCCAGCCGATGGGTTTGCAATAATGAAAACGTGAAAGTCTAAATGACTTCAAAGGAATAGACATCTGCCTTCCCTGTGGTACGAACTTCCCACCCCATTCCAAGTCCCCCTCTCCATGCCCGCAGCCGGCCAGGCCAGGCACTGCTGTCTGCTCTCCTGTTCCTGAGTCTGCCAGCTCCGGTCTACCCCACAACACGGACCAGGGGAGAGCAGGTCCTGAGGAGGGTAATTGGGGTGCTCATACCAAAAGAAACAGGAAAGATGCTGGGTGGGCAAAGCCTCCATGCTCCACTGCATGGCGGCCTGTGAACTTAGCGTGGCTTCTAGGCCCTTCTGCTGGAGCCACCACCCACATCTTCAGCCTCCCGCCCATCAAA
>NW_007774614.1:0-2908 GCF_000696425.1 Galeopterus variegatus | reverse complement strand
GGATTTGGGAATCAAGTCAGAGGCAACCCTTAGTCCCACAGTCTGGTCTTCCTGCATTTCACGCCACCATCCTCTCTGCCAGGGTCAGAGGAGTGGGTGGAAGGGGGCAGATGGAAATCAGATTCATGAACCGATATGGAGCATCTGTCTGGGGATTTGGGAATCAAGTCAGAGGCAACCCTTAGTCCCACAGTCTGGTCTTCCTGCATTTCATGCCACCATCCTCTCTGCCAGGGTCAGAGGAGTGGGTGGAGGGGGGCAGATGGAAGTCAGATTCATGAATCGATGTGGAGCATCTGTCTTCTGGTTTGTCTGCTGGTTTGAGGATTTCATTGTTTCATTTGCCTTTTATTATAAGACCTCAAACTTCTATTAGAAATGGGAAGGGTCATAAATATTACTTCAATAAACAAAAAGTACGGGTATGTCATTGGGAGCCAAGGGCTAAGAGCAAGGCCTCCAACTCCTGAGTCCTGCTATGCCCAGGAAGACACAGGGTCTGACCCTCTCCTGGGGGCCATTCCACTCAAGTAGTGGACAGAAATGGAAGCCTGCAGGCTGGGCTGGACCGCGCGCTCCCACAGGCAGGGCCGCGGGCTTCTGCTCACCACTGTGTACCCAGCACGGCACAGCAGGAGCTCAACAACACTGAAGGAATGGATGAATGCCCTGCTTCCTTCTTCCTCTCATTCTTTATTTGGAGAGGGTTTCCCAGAGAGCAGCTAGAGGTTGGGAAACTGGAAACACCATGGTGCCGAAACCTATTTCATCAGATCCTCCATGTCCTGGAGGTGGCCAGGATGTGGAAATGGGACAATTCCCAAGGGGAACCGCACCAGGAAAGTGCCCATCATGGAACATTTACTGCACTCCTGAGGAGTCAGCACTCCATCTGGTTTCTCCTGTATGTTGTCATCACAACCTCCGCTGCTGCCCTCGCCAGGCCACCGCCATGCTCCACCCTCCACCAAGTCCCCTGCATCTCCCTTACACTCCACTGTCCCTTCTCTGGACAAAGGCCAGAGCACGGCTTTCAATATGGCAAACTGAGCCTGTCACCTTACAGATCCTTCCTCTCCTGGGCCTGCAAGCCCCGCGATCTGCCCCCAACCCCACAGGTCTCATTGCCCAGCCCCTTCCATCCCTCCCTCTGCTCCCCAGCAAGGACCCTCCTCAGGGTCCTCACACCTGAGGTGCCCTTTGTCTGGATAGCTCTTCTCCCAAATAGTCCCGAGGTTCTCTCCTTCGCTTTTTTTCTGTTCCTGCTCAAATGCCACCTCCTTTGAGCAGTTTTCCTTGATTGCTCAGCCAAATCAGCACCATAGCCACCAGACTCATGACTCTCCACCCACTTACCTCATCTTAACTTACTTTATAGCACCTCTCCTACCTGACATCACATCGCACTGTGTGTAGACCCGTTTATTTCCAAATCATCTGTCTCTCTTATTTAAAAGAGAGCTTTGTAAAGACAGAGACCATGTCTGTCTAGCTCACCAACTAAACCCCAGTGTCTGGCACATAGTAGCATGCTAGTCGCCTAAATTAATTCCCATTTTGGAGATGAAGTGACTGAGACCTGCAGAGGTGAAGAAACACTGTCAAAAGACAAGGGTAGACTTAGCTCCACCCCTTACCTGCTGGGCTCAGGTTCTTTTCCAAGTCAAGGTGATGGTGGCCACCATGCAGCCCTGAACCCTGGAAATGTACTCACAGACATAAGACTCCCAAGGCACTGTTCAGAGAATGAATTTGTATAGCTTTATTATATTTGGCAAGAGATAATTAACCGTGTCCCTTTCATCAACAGTGTTGGATAGAGTGGCCTCCACTTCCGCAAGCACCTAGGTGGTTTTGCAAACCAGATTATTACTTAATATAGATATTTAATGAGCCTTGCCCTCCAGATCTCCCTTCCTGGTCCTTGTCATTAAATATAATCTTACCTACAAAATTCAAACTTGGCTGAGTCTTGTGTGGGAGGAGGGAGATGTCAAATCCATTCAAGAACCAAATTAACTTTTTAAACTCTTAATAGCAGATGAAGGGGAAAAAAGCAGGGGGGTGGGGGGGAAATATACCAGAACTTCTAAAAAGTCCCACTGGCCACTATAGTGAACTGAATGGTGTCCCCCCAAAATTCATGTCTACCCAGAACCTCAGAATGTGACCTTATTTGGAAATAGGGTCTTTCCAGATGTCATTAGTTAAAATGAAGTCATACCAAATTAGGGTGAACCCTAAATCCAATGACTGGTGTCCTTATAAGAAGACAAGAGACACAGGGAGAAGAGTTGGAGCCACATGAAGACGTAGGCAGAGACTGAAGTGATGTAGCCAGAAGCCAAGGAACACCTGGAGCCACCAGGAGCTGGAAAAGGCCAGAGAGGATCCTTCCTACAGCCTCCAGAGGGAATGCGGCCCTGCTGACACCTTGATTTTGGACTTCTGGCCTCCGGAACTGTGAGAGAATCCATTTCTGTTGTTCTAAGCCACCCAGTTTGCAATAATTTGTTACAGCAGCTCCCAGGAAACTAATACAGGTACTTTGTGATTTTCTTCAGGGCCCTGTCTGAAGTCTTTTTCATCAGAGAGCTAAGTGGGGCCAGGAGTGGGTAGCAGGTGAGAGTCTCTGAGCTGTGCAAGACCCAGCCTCTGTGCTCTGCCCTGGGCTGCATCAGTCTCACCGGCCACCCACAGCTGGCTCTGTGTCCAGACCACTTCTCTGCTTTCTCTTCCTCTTGAAGTCCCCTTGCTTAGAACGTTACCAGGTGGGTTTCCATTGACGCTTCCTGGAGTGGAGACAGGCTGCTGGGGACTGGCTGTGCTGATAAAAACCAGAGTGACACAGTGCAAAAAATGGCCACCTTTACCCCTGACTGTCACTTTCCTGCTCCCCTCATCACTT
>NW_007774613.1:0-3997 GCF_000696425.1 Galeopterus variegatus | reverse complement strand
AAAATTTATCTGAGAGTCTCAACAATAGACTAGATCAAGCAGGAGAAAGAATTTCTGATCCTGAAAATAGCAGTTCTGAAATAATTCAGAAAGACTCCAAGACCACAACCCCCACCCCAGCTGCAAGAAAAGAAGAAAAAAGACTAAAAAGAATTAACAAAGCCTACAAAATCTATGGGATACTATTAGGGGAACAGATATTAGAATAATGGGCATTCCAGAAGAAGAAAGAAAAAATTGAAAACCTATTCAATGAAATAATAGCTGAACACTTCCCTAGTCTTCCAAATACAAGAAGCTCAAATGTCCCCAAATGGATGCCATCCAAATAGGTCATCTCCAAGACACATTATAATCAAACTATCCAAAGTTAAAGACAAAGAGAGAATTCTTAAATCAGGAAGAGAAAAATGTCAAGTCACTTGTTAAGGAATCCCCATTAGACTAACAGCAGTTTTCTCAGTGGAAACCCTGAAAGCTGGGAGAGAATGGGATAATATATAAAAGTTAAAGACAAAGAGAGAATTCTTAAATCAGGAAGAGAAAAATGTCAAGTCACTTGTTAGGGAATCCCCATTAGACTAACAGCAGTCTTCTCAGTGGAAACCCTGAAAGCTGGGAGAGAATGGGATAATATATTCAAAGTACTGAAATAAAACAAACTCCCAGCCAAGCATACAATTCCCAGCAAAGCTAGTCTTCAGAAATGAAGAAATAAAATCTTTCTTAGATGAAGAAAATTTAAGGGAATTCATTACCACCAGACTAGTCTTACAAGAAATGATTAGAGGAATCTTACATCTAGAAGAGAAAGAATGATAACGACCATCAGGAAAACACCTGAAAATATAAAACTTACTGCTAGAGTAGATTCAGAACTTAGAAAGAGAAAGAGACCAAACTCTATAAATAGGGAAAACCATCAAACAACAAGGATAAACAATAAGAGATGAAAAAAGAAACAGAGGATACACAAAGCAATCAGAAAATAACCAACAAAATGACAGAAGTAAAAACTCACTCAACAATAATAACCTTGAATGTAAATGGATTAAATGCCCCAGTTAAAAGACATACACTGGATGAATGGATAAAAAAACAAGACCCATCCATATGCTGCCTACACAAAACACACCTTACCTATAAAGACACACATGAACTCAAATTAAAGGGATGAAAAAGATACCCCATGTACATGGAAAACAAAAGTGAGCAGGAGTAGCTATATTTGTATCAGATGGAAGAGACTTTAAATCAAAATCTGTACTAAGAGTCAAAGAAGGGCAGTATATAACTATAAAGGGATCAATAAAAAAAGAGGAGATGAAGATTATAAATACATATGTACACAACACTGGAGCATGTAGATATATAAAGTAAATATTATCACAACTAAAGGGAGAGATAGACACCAACATAATAATAGCTGGAGATTCTCAGCATTGGACAGCTCTTTGAAACCGAAAATCAACAAAGAAAATTGGATTTAAGGGGAACTGTAGACCAGAAGGACCTAATAGTAATATATGGGGCATTTCATCCAACAGCTACAGAATGCACATTTTTTTCCATCCGCACATGGAAAATTCTCCAGGATTGTCCGTATGTTAGGCCACAAAATAAGTCTCAACAAGTTCAAAAAAATTGAAATTACATCAAGTATTTTCTTTGAACATAATGGAATAAAACTAGAAATCAACAAGAGGAACTTGCAAAATTACACAAATACATGGAATTAAATAACATGTTCTTGAATGACCAATGGGTTGAAGAAGAGATTAAGAAAGAAATCACAAAAATTTCATTGAAACTAATGAACACAGAAACATAACATACAAAACCTTTGGGACACTGCCAAGGAAGTATTAACAGAAAAATTTAAAGCAATAAACACCTACATCAAAAAAATAAAATAAAAGCCTAACAATGCACCTTAAGGAACTAGAAAAGCAAGAACAAACTAAACCAAAAATAAGTAGAAGAAAATAATAAAAATTAGAGCAGAATTAAATGAAATTGAGACTAAAAATGCAATAGAAAAGATTAATCAAACAGAAAGTTGGTTCTTTGAAAAAAAAAATGGCAAACCATTAGCCAAGCTAACCAAGAAAACAAAAAAGAAAAAACCCAGATAAATAAAATCAAAAATGCAAAAGCAGACATTACAACAGATCACACTGAAATACAAAGGAATATTACAGATAATTATGAGCAACTATATGCCAATAAACATGGAACACGGAGGAAATGGCTAAATTCCTGGACATATATGATCTACCAAGACTGAACCAAGAAGAAATAGAAAACCTAAATAAACCAATAACCAGCAATGAGATTGAATCAGTAATAAAAATTCTCCCAATGAAAAAAAAGCCCAGGACCAGATGATTTTACTGCTGAATTCTACTAAACATTTTAGTAAGAACTAATATTAATATTTCTCCTGCAGAGGGAGAGAACATACCTTGGGATACAAAGTGGAGTGGGGGCGATAGAGGGAGGGCAAGGGAGGTTGGGAATAATTGGTTGGGAGACATGGGGTACAAATGCAATTTGTGGTAATGGATATGCTGCCAGTATGAATTTGGCCTTCACATCCTGGGCACGAGGAGTGACAATCAGCTTTTATCTCATGAATATTCATAATTAACTAAAAAAATTAAGTAGACAGAATTCTTCCAAACTTATACTACAAGATCAGCATTACCCCAATACCAAAACCAGGCAAGGACATAACAAAAACAGAAAACTACAGGCAAATATCCCTAATGAACATAGATGCAAAAATCCTCAATTAAATACTAGCAAGCTGAATCCAACAGCACATCAAAAAGATTCTACACCATGATTAAGTGGGATTTGTCCAAGGGATGCAAGAAAGTTTCAACATATGCAAATCAGTAAATGTAACATATCAACTGAATGAGTGGAAAAACCATGTGATCATCTTGATAGACACAGAAAAAACATTTGAACATCACTTCATGATAAAGACTCTCAACAAATTAGGTATAGAAAGAAAGCATCTCAATACAATAAAGGACATGTATGACAAACCCACAGCTAACATCGTAATGAATGGGGTAAAGCTAAAAGCTTTCTCCCTAAGAACTGAAACAAGAAGAGTATGCCCACTCTCACCATTTCTATTCAACACAGTACTGGAAATCCTAGGCAGAGCAGTTAGGTGATAGAAAAAAATAGAGGGCATCCAGATTATGAAGGATGAAATCAAGTTGTTCCTGTTTATAGGTGACATAATTTTAAATATAAAGAAACCTAAAGACTCTATCAAAAAACTTCTAGACTTGATAAACAAGTTCAGTAAAGTTGCAGATTATAAAATCAACACACGAATATTAGTAGCATTTCTATACACCAACAATAAATTTGCAGAAAAAAGAAATCAAGAAATCAATCCCATTTACAATAGCAACAACAAAATACCTAGGAATAAATTTAACCAAGGAGATGAAAGATCTCTACAATGAAAAATATAAAACACCAATTAAAGCAATGAAAGAAGACACACAAAAATGGAAACACATCCCATAGTCATGAATTAGAAGAATCAATATCATCAAAATGACGATACTATCCAAAGCCATCTACAGATTTAATGCAATCCCAATCAAATTACCAATGATATACTTCACAAAAATAGAAAATACAATTCAAAAATTTATGTAGAATAACAAGACAGCCTGAACAGCCAAAGCAATCCTCAGCAAAAAAAACAAAGACGGAGGTACCACACTCCCTTACTTAAAATATACTACAACACTATAGTACTCAAAATAGCATATTCAAAAATTTATGTAGAATAACAAGACAGCCTGAACAGCCAAAGCAATCCTCAGCAAAAAGAACAAAGACGGAGGTACCACACTCCCTTACTTAAAATATACTACAACACTATAGTACTCAAAATAGCACGGTTCTGGAACATAAACAGAAAAATACAATAATGGAACAGAATAGAGAATTCAGAAATAAG
>NW_007774612.1:2433-3997 GCF_000696425.1 Galeopterus variegatus | reverse complement strand
AGAAACCCCAAATCTGAAAGGGTGCTCAAATAGTGTTTGCCTATTCCAAAAAACTTACCCCATATTTCAACACGCAGAGACATCAGTTTATTAGACCTACGCGACGGCATAACCTATTGCTAATGGCAGCCAATCAGCTGGATATCTGTGCCGCCATGGGGTACATACAACAGTTATATAGTGAACAGATCAAAGTAGGGGTGTAAATCATTTGCAAGCTTATGTGCAGACCCCTCACCCACTCACATAACTCAGAGCGCATAACTGGAGATCTGGCTGAGTAAATAAGTTAACATGTTCGCTGCTGTCCTGGTGCCAGAGTGCTTTAACACCAGTGTGCATATTCATTTACTGAGGGTCCCTGCATCCTCCAGTCTTGCATTTGTCTTAAAGGGGATGTGCCTTTCCGTGGGTAACTACCTTGGCCAGGGGTAGTTTCCCAGGGGAGAGGGGGTACTCTGGTATGCATGGGGAGGGGGAATAGGGCTATGTCCAGCACTTACCCACAGAAGGTTTTTNGTGTGTGTGTGTTTGCATGTGTGCATGTGTTTGCATGTGTGCACATGTAGGGTACATCATTCACTTCCTGCTTCCCAGTCTTGGGCAAGAACTTGCTTTTGTCTTTCCTGGTGATGATTAATGGATTGTGGGAAAAAATATCAAAATGCAGTATATTCAAATGGTTTCATTTCCTAAAGGGGATGTGTCATTTATTCATTCATTCCTTCACCTGGCTGTTGAGTTCTGTGCCAGGCATGCTTCAGGTGGGAAGCCCACCCTCTTTGTTCTAGTATTTTTTCATCTACCCACCCCATTTGCTCATTCACTCACAGATTCAACAGATACTGAGTGTCCCTGGGGATGAGACAAGTGGGTCATCTTCCTTTGGCTGAGTTCAGGCAAAGCCCTCTCTGGCACGCTTGAAAGGCCCCCTGTACTTCCCCCAATTATAGCATTTCTTGTCATGACAGCTCCACAGTTGCCATTCCTGGCATAAAGAACTTCCCACTGTGGAATCTCCTCCCAGTTCTGCATCTGGGGAAGGTGTCATCTTCTGAGCCCTGTTGTGTTCCGGGAGGAAAATCTTCTGCTCAGACTGCAGCATTTAGGGAGGAGAATCCTTCATAGCCACCGGGATAGGAAGAGAGGTATATGGAAGCAGACCAGGTATCTGGCTCCACTTGGCTGACTTCCGAATCAGCATTTTCTTCCAGCGCGTCCACTGCATTTCTCGGGGTGGGGGGAGGGCAGGGTGCTCAGTGCATCTGTGATTCCGATTGCCCCTCTTACTGTCAGGGGTTTACCCATATACTGTTACTGTGAGATTTATTGTATTGCTGATGTGAGTAATTTAATTTTATAATTAATTATTATTTAACTTTGTGAAGTTTTCTTTAGCCTCCTCAGTAGATAGTAAGCTCCCTGAGGACAGCGATTCTATCTTGTTTCTATGTGGCCCCACGGTCTCTGGCACAGTTCTGGGGGTTTGGGAACGTGTATCGCAGAAACCCCAAATCTGAAAGGGTGCTCAAATAGTGTTTGCCTATTCCAAAAAACTTACCCC
>NW_007774612.1:0-1659 GCF_000696425.1 Galeopterus variegatus | reverse complement strand
CAATCAGCTGGATATCTGTGCTGCCATGGGGTACATACAACAGTTATATAGTGAACAGATCAAAGTAGGGGTGTAAATCATTTGCAAGCTTGTGTGCAGACCCCTCACCCACTCACATAACTCAGAGCGCATAACTGGAGATCTGGCTGAGTAAATAAGTTAACCTGTTCGCTGCTGTCCTGGTGCCAGAGTGCTTTAACACCAGTGTGCATATTCATTTACTGAGGGTCCCTGCATCCTCCAGTCTTCCATTTGTCTTAAAGGGGATGTGCCTTTCTGTGGGTAACTACCTTGGCCAGGGGTAGTTTCCCAGGGGAGAGGGGGTACTCTGGTATGCATGGGGAGGGGGAATAGGGCTATGTCCAGCACTTACCCACAGAAGGTTTTTGATACATACTTAATAAAGGACAAGCTGTGGGATCTTTTATGCAAGAGAAATGAAGCATCCCCTCCATTCTGTGTTGGTCAGACTGCTCTTGGGAGTTCTGGGAACAAATGTAAGTGGGACCTGGCCAAGGTGTGCAGAAGAGCCACTGGGGGCTTAGTGATGTGAAGAAGCTGAGCAGAGTGGCCCGTCAGGATTATGAAGGGCAGAGTGGGAGGCATGGGCGCAGGTGACCAATGCAATGGGAGGAAGGATGCTGTCATAATAGACCCTAGGGTGGAATGGGACCAGACACAGAGTCTCAGGATGGGATGGACAGTCAGAGAGAGCCCAGAGGAAGTGCTGGTATCAGGCAGTGCAGGGTTTCCCAGTCCTGGACCACTAGTTCCAGGGCATGTTAATAAGCATTCTATGAAAAATGCATTTAGGCTCCAGAGAATCTGGGGAATGCTGCACTTAACAAAGTTAAACAGGTCTCACAACTGTGTGACTTCTGGAGGTCTTTTACATGCAAATGTGCATTGACTCTCCAAGACAGGAATGCAAGCCCATCTGACCCTCTTCTTGAAAACACAGGCTGAGAATTTACAGAGCCTAGTTTTGGAGATAACAGAATAAAGGCTGTGTCTGACGAGACCTTGGCCAGGGTCCTTTCCAGTTGTAAGACTGCAGCAGAATGACTCAGCTGCGAGCTGGTGCCCTACTTTCTGTGGCTCTCTGAACAGCCACTGGCATCTTTCCTCCCTGTAATCATGATGCATTTAAGATACATGTGCCCTGATGACTCGAAACAATATATGACCAGGTTGGTTGTCATGATTTTGAGTTTGTAGGCAATGCATGGCAGTTTAACGATAATTATTAAAGCAACAGCTGTCACTTGTGGAGTATCTGCTCTGCTCATGAGGACTCCTTTCTGCTCAGAGCTCCCTCTTTCCACCACATATGTTCATACGCCCTCCTGCCCCTGACACCCACTCCCCAAGTTTCCCCAGCAGTTGATGGGTCGTGGGTGGCAGTATGTGTATTTGAGATGGGGGTGGAGTGACTGACAGCCAGGCGGGGCTGGTCCCTTGTCAATACCTGAGCTGTGGGCTGCTGTGAGCACAGAGAAGCCAAGCAGCCAGACAAGGAGATGCAGTGATGGGAGAGGATGCCCCAGGGCTGGGCCGAGCCCGTGGTGCACTCGGGAGGGTGCGGTGCTGGGAGCGCAGCAGCGCTGGGAGCGCAGCAGTGCTCCCGCCGCGGGTTCGGATCCTATATGGGGATGACTG
>NW_007774611.1:0-3997 GCF_000696425.1 Galeopterus variegatus | reverse complement strand
TTTTTACTTTTTCTTTCATTTTATGATGCTATCACCAAGGAAAGTCTAATGACTGCTTCCAGAGTTATTCAAGATTATTTAAATCATTAGACCCATCTCATGCAAATTCAGGCTGTCTTCCACCATTCCCAATTACAACCAACCTGCTTAAAACCTGACTTACACTAAGTGACTCTCCACCCAGACTCACCACACAGACCATGAGAAAGATGTACACGGAGGATACAGTGTTAGGCTCCTTTAGACACATGCCACCTGCAATATCAACCCAGTCCAAAGAAAATATGGCATATGAAAGAGCAGTACTGAGCACATGTGCCATATCTTGGCTAATGGTTTCTTGGCTTCTCACCACAAGAAGCACACGTGATAAATAGACACAGAAAAATAATAGTCAAGGGCATAAACAATAAGCTTACAAATGTCAAGTAAAACAAGTTTAAAGCATAGGGATCAAAGTCATTAGAAAGAAAATGATAGATATAGGGTACAAAGTAGAGCCAAATTATTAAATGAAATGTGAGAATATGCTAAGATATAACAGAAAGAAGTAAGCACTGTATCACAGGAAAATCCTAGTACAGAATAGTCAATGTTGAGTTAAGTCTTGATGAAGTTACCGCACTTCAAACATAATAACAACTCTTCTGGACATTAAAGAAAAAATAAATTTTCTAAATTGGAGAGAGGCAGAATTAAAAAAAAAAAAACTAGTCAACGATAGAATTTTTTTTAATGTCTATAATATTTTACCAAAAATATAATAGTGTGACACAATGGTCTTAAACTAAAGCAAATCAAGATTCAGAGAATATAATATTTATAAATTTTTTATAAAAACCTCTTTTTTACAAGATTTTGATAATTAAGACATGTCAAACTAAAGAGTTCAGAAATATAAAGCTCCAGCAGGAAAAAACTAATGCCAAATACTCGCTATAGTTATAAAAGAAAATATCATGTTACAAATCTTAAAATTTAGAGAAACACAACATGCCTAACAATGATTGGGAGGTGGTAAGTATGGTGAAGAGGTTGTGAGAATGTTAATCGCACTAATTTTCTCATCTTCATTAAGAAATAAAGTTGTGGTTTAAAGACATGCATCAAAATTTATCCCCTAAAACCAGGAAATAAAACTTCTTTTCTAGAGCTCATGGTACCCAAAGTAATAAAAAATAAGTACACCCACCAAAATGACCACGTAGCAGGTCATAAAGCAAACCTCACTGAATTCCAAAAAGTCTCAGTACTGTTAGTTCTTTTATCATAGTCAAATAAAACCAGAAATAAATAAGCAAAACTAGACATACACAAAAAATAGAAGAAACCAAACAATCCCGACATTCCACAATTTTGTTAAATTACTATTGAACAAAGAAAGCCACCTAAGACATAAAATTGCAGAATACCTAGAAATTAGAAGCAATGAAAACATGTCACAACTGTGAGATATGGGTCAGAAAATTAATAAGTATAGATACACAAGAAAGAATCAAAGTAAGTTAAACCAGATTAAGAAGGTAAGAGTTGAACAACCAAATATAACCTTAAAAAGGAAAGAAAATAATTTAATAAAGATAAAAACAAATTAATGCAATAGAAGACAGAAAAAAAAGTAGGACTAATAAATTCAAGAAGTTGGTTAGAGAGAGAAAAAGTTAAAATGCATATAGCATTTGTGGGCATATAAGTAAAAAAGAATAAAGCAGAATGCACAGATGCAAAGTGTCAACAGGGAAATAATATAAATAAAAGGACATTAGAGTAACCCAAAGAAAATTATTTACTCAAATTTATAAAAATTAACTTAAAAAACTAAATAAATAGGTTTTCCAGGAAAATGTAAGTTACCGAAATGGACTCCAGAGGAGGTAGAAAACTTACCCAGCATAACTGTCATGGAAAAAATTTAAACAATATCAGGAAGCCGCATCTGCAACAACAGCGTAAAGCCCACATAGGCAACTCTTCTACACCATGAAGGAAGAGATAAACTGCATGATGTTTTAACAATCTCCTGATGTATAAAGTGGAGAGTTTCCAAATGCTGTATATAAAACATACGATAATAATAAAAAATAAGTTGAAGTAAATCTATTTTTACTGATGTACATTCCTAAAATAATTGTAAATAAAATACAATCATTCTTTAAAACAATAAAAAGGAAATAAAAAATAATATAATAAAAAAGAAATAATAAAGTAATAAAAATGACAAGTCAATAGAATTTGTAAACCATAAAACAAAGTGCTAATTTTTCAAATGTAAATAATTAAAGCAAATCAATAATGGAAAGACCCTCCCTCCAAAAAACCTGGTAAAATGGAAGGAATAGACATTCACAAAGAAATATAGGCAAAAAGTTCATAAGCATATAGAAATACTCAACGATACTCATAGAGAACACAAATTAAATTGTGAAGCCATTTTTCAGTATCAGATTATCAAAGAATTGAAACTTTGATAACTCAGTGTGAATGAGAGCATGAGAGAGCATCACCACATATTTTGACAATGTACCTGAAGTACCATCTGGCAATATTTGACTAAATTAAACTGCATATGCATTTTTTCAAATTAATTCTACATATTTACTTCTATATTTATACCGATTGTATGCATAAAAATATTCATGACAGAATTATATTTAAAATGAGATCAATATAATTAAAAAATATGGTCTTTCTATTAAAAGTATAGTATGCAGATATTTAAGTGATTGAGGTTTATTTGTTCATGCTCTTATGTGAAAAAATCTTCGGGATGTATTGTGAAATTAATAAAACAAGATATATGGAGATTTCCCTTCTGTAATGGGGCATGAGGAGATTCGCAGACCTCCTCTCCAGGGAAGTAAAAGGAAACAAAGACGTTAAGGTCAGTTGAAACGGTGCTACGGTGTACAGCAAATGAAAAAGCATTTATTCAAGAAAATCTACTAAAACTTGGTGAGAACAGCAAAAGTCCATGGCTTTTGATACACATCTGATTTATTTTCCTTCCTCCTCCAAGTTTAGCATGATCAAAACTCCACTGAAGGTGGCAGCAGCCAAGACCACGTGACTCTCTCTCCCTAATCAAGGATTACAGTATCTCCCTGAGAGGGACAGGCCACCAGCATTTCTCATCCCCGCACCCCCTCCCACCCCACGTCCATGTTGCAGAGGCTAAACTCAAGGTGAGGCCAAGAGGTTGGAAGCTCCCCTCTTTTTGCTCATAGGTTGCAGATTGTTCTCCAGGCGTTGCAGGCCAGGAATTTGGGGACTCTAATCATTCTGGACCCAGATTGCTCCTAGAACTACAATGCTAGGAAAGACAAGCTGAGAAGACCAGGGGTTACCAGCCCCACTCAATGCCCTGCAAAGCAATCGTATCACTCCAAGAGATGTGGGCCAGTATCCCTACCCCTAGCTCTGAAGCTGTGGCTCAGAAGTTTTGTCCTGAGAAATAGGATAAGAATAGAATTCTAAAGCTGTCTGCAAAGGAACTGACATTATTTGCACTAGAGTGTGGGCAAATTCAAGTTTAAGGTCACTCTCAAAACAGTAGAGATACTGGTGATAAACAATTAAAAGGAGCATGATAACTTCTTAAGAGCATCAACATAATAAAGATTATCTGTAAAACACCCACAGCTAATATCTGACTTAATAGTAAAAGACTGCATGCTTTTGCACTAAAATCTGGAACTCCATTCTCACCATTTCAATTCAGTATTGTCCTGGAAATTCTAATCAGGACAACTAGGCAAAAGAAAAAAAGGTCACTCAGACTGGAAAGGAAGAAGTAAAATCACCTCTATTTGCAGATGACATGATCATGTAAATACAAAATACTAAGGAAATTACTAAGAAACCATTAGAAGTACTAAATGAGTTCAGCAAGGATGCAGAAGTCAAGATCAACATGCACAAGTTAAATGTTTCTATATACTTGCAATAAAAGTATTAAAATGACATTTAAAAAACCCATATACACTAACATAGAAAAGCA
>NW_007774610.1:2923-3997 GCF_000696425.1 Galeopterus variegatus | reverse complement strand
GGGAGCACCGCCGCGCTTCCCAAGCGGCGCACTATCCAGTGCGCCACTGGGCCGGCCCTCAGGCAATCTTTTTTATAAAATTCCTAATAATGTTATCCCATAATAGATTAGAGCATAGTGTTTCCCTGGTTCCCTTTTATATAACTTCTAGCCTAGAATTTCCCTCAGATGCCCCAAGTTAAGGGGTATTGCCCTGTATCCTAGTTTCTAAATTAAAAAGTGAGACCACTGTTGGGCCAGACCAATTTGGACCAGAACAAACATTGTGTTTCCAGAGTAGATTACTGCACAGAGTGTTACCTTGCTGGCTTTTCATTAGAAGCTTTATTGTACATTACTATTACTCCCTCAGGAGGACTCCCCTCAACAAAACCTGTAGTAAAGCAATTTACTCATAGATCTAGAAAGTTTATCTTTTTGAAAAAAATAATTCACTAATTCAATTTAAACCTGGATTGGAGTGTTGTTTGTTTGTTTTTATCAAAACAGATAAAAACTAGAAATAAGAGCTCTAAATAATTCAAATACCATGCCAGGAGTTTTCCATTATTCCTTTCTCCCTGCTCACAGTGCAAGGTGGACGGGAAGGTAACCCATTTCTCAAACTGACCCATATCTCTTCCCAGGAAATGGATCCTTCAGCCTGGGATCTAATCATCTGGGTTACTTAAAGATACTTTTCAAAACTATGTGTTTAAATTATGACTCATCTGGTAGAATGAACTTTCTCAGCTGAGCATCTGATACTAACAGAATACTTTTAACATGTGTTGATGGAATAATTGTTCTCATTGTAAAAGGAACAAAAGGAAGGAAACTCATGAAAATTTTCCCCCCACTTTGTATTTGATTTAGAAATGGATAAGCTCCTATAAGAAAATTGTGAATAGCCCTTTTTAAGCATAAGCATGGAACTGCCTACAGGCAGTCTTATGTCCATCTCAATGTCTGGAAACTTTTCTATGAACTTGTAATGCCTAAAAGTGTAACTCTGTTACATTGCTGACGCCAGTATTTAGGGTTTATGTATCCTCTCACCTAAAGAGAATATCCTCCTGTCATTCCAAATAAACC
>NW_007774610.1:0-2123 GCF_000696425.1 Galeopterus variegatus | reverse complement strand
ATTTAGGGTTTATGTATCCTCTCACCTAAAGAGAATATCCTCCTGTCATTCCAAATAAACCCAAAACACCATGTCTGCAAATCTGAGCTCAGTCTGTTTTCAGCTGTGTAGTGCAAACCTTTTAATTAGTCTCTCCGGCCCCATTCCCTTCTGATAATATCACACCTGGCAAATAAAAAATGCCTCTAAAATGCCAGCAATGGAAATGTGGAAGACCAGAGGGGAAGCTAAATTTAGAATAAATTTGAGTTCACATTTAGGCATGTTGAGTTTGAGGAGATGAGAAGGTATTCGAGGAGCAGCTATTGCAAGAATAGTGACAGATTTAGACACAAAGTACAAGAGGGTAAATTTGAGTCATACAAATAAAGATCATAGTTGGAGTCATGTGATCTCTGAGTGAGGTCTGAGGGTGAGCAATGGTGAGTGACCTTTTCTTTTTAAACAAGGGCTAATTAAAAGGAACAGAGAAGGACCTCATTTTTTAAGCATTCAAAGTGAAAACAATCTCACTGAGTTCCATGACAAATATGTATGCTGTGGGATGATTTATTCATTCTTCTCCCAGGCAAATGTTTTCCGGTCTTTCCTTGTATTTGTGACATGGAGTTTAGGGAATAGATAGTGGAGACCTCAGTGGAGAAGTGAGAAGAGAAGGGGGATAATTTAGTAAGAAAGGGGCTGAGTCAACCTTTCAAATGTTGGAAGAAGGGAAAAGAGAGAAAATAAACATCCACTAAGCTGGGTACTAGAAAAAGAGATTGTGAGTTTTGTTTGAGGACCAAAAATGATAGAATAGAATTCAAGTGTGGCTCTATACCACGAATGAGTTCCTCTTTTTCAATTAGTGAGTATCTTAATATGTAACCCTGAGCAGAGTCTGAGGTATGTGGGATTCCAGAATTTATTAGGATTACAAAAAGAATGCCAATGAGAAATTTGATGGTGCTTTTGAACCATCTAAAATGTTATCTCATCATATCTAAGAAATCATAGCACAGAAGCCTCTTTCTAATCTTTAAGAACTTAATTTGTATGGCTCTGTAGAGTTTATAAATGTTTTCACATTTATATCTCATTTTATCTTTGGAATGACTCCTTGAATTATTATCATTCATAATTTACAGATGGGGAAATTGAAGCTTAGATAAGTGAAAGCCAGAGGCAGATCAGGGCTTATAATTAGTTCCAGTCAATTTAACATCTACGGAGCCTTGATTACTGAGTTTCAGGTTGTACTAAATATTGGGGATGCAAAAATGAATAAAATGTGCACCAACTCCTCAATCACTACACCATTCCTTTCTTTGCTCTTCCCCATTTGTCTCCCAGAGGTCTGATATCTGCTCTTAAATTGGGTTGGGCTGGTTCATAGTGAGATCCAAGGCTGAGCATCATCTACACAGCCAGCCAGCTCACAGAAAGTACTGACTCCAGGGTACTCTGGCAGTTCCAATCCTGTATTATAGTCATCAGAGTTGCAAAGGTAAGGAAGATATACGAACTCATACACTACTGGGAGGACTAGAACTTGGTACAACCGCATTAGAAGGCAATTGCTAAAAATGCCCTTATCTTACAAATCTAACAATTCTACTTCTCCATATATACCCAAAAAACTCTCCCTTAAATGAACAATGAGACATATTTGAATGTTCATCGAAGCATCATCTGTAACAGAAAAATAATTGTAAATAATCTATGTTTCTATCAACCTGAGAATGAATAAGCAAATTATTGTGTGATCACACAGTGGAATACTATATATTAGTTAAAACAAATGAACTAGAACTAGAGTTAGGATATACATAAATCTCAAAAAAATATAATACTAAGTGAAAAAATGAAGTAGCAGAAAATACATAAAGTATGCTACCATTTAAGTTTAAACACATAAAAATACTAGATATTTCCATGTGTGACAGTTTTAAATATTCATGGTAATAATAAACTCCAGAATCAGGGTAGTTGTTAGCCCTGCTGAGAAGGAAGAAGGATAAACAATAGCTGAACCTGAAATGCTTCTCTACTAAAAAAAAAGTGGATCTGATGCAAATAGCAATAAGTTAATATTTGACAAAGCTGGGTGGGAAGGATGGAAGGAATTTGTTACATTATTTTCT
>NW_007774609.1:2742-3997 GCF_000696425.1 Galeopterus variegatus | reverse complement strand
TCATGATATTTAATATTTCACATGCTCAATGAGCATATACACAGACAATTAGAAATAACTCAAATTTAACTAAACAGTCTTTACTTTGACATGCTACATATGGCAATCTTCTTTGCAAGACTGTTTTTTAAAGTCAAATAGCAGTTGAACCACTCTGACTGAGTTTTAACAGAAATTGCCCACTGAATAAATAATCCCCCTTTAATGTAACAACTTCAGGAAGACGGACCAATCAAGAAAAAGTTTATCTCTGGATAAAGAAGACTGGTTTATTATTCCTTGAGGCTTCCTCAGAGAATATCTTGATTTTGAAAGGATGCTATGAGACAGGGTTCAACCTTGACAATTTTACTTATGCAAACATGTAAAGAATGAGGTTCTCAAGATTGATGCCTTGTAAGCCACAGGCATCCTGGAGTGGGGGTGTGTGTGTGTGTGATCTTTTTGAATATTCCCTACCTGGACAAGAGGTAAAAGAACAGGAAGATGGATGATTGATATACTATCTTTTCCTTATCTCCATAATACACAATAAATTGGCTTCCTTCCCTTTTGTTAATTTGTATTCTGATTATACCCTGTAGGTGAGGGTAAAAAAATGAATTAACCTTTTGTAATATACATAGGATAATTCAAAACCAATTCACAATACCCACAAAAATAATCTCTGACCATGCATAAATTTTTTGTAGATTATTTATTCTTACAATTTCAAGACTATCTATGATATGATTATCCTTGTTTCTTGTTTAATCTTACAGATGTTAAAGAAAAATATTCACTGGCATTTGTTTAAAGCATAGTAAGGTACATTTGATTTAGGACCATTGCAATAGGTATAGGGCCCACTGCAGTGGGATTTTNTCAACAAATCAGATTTATAGAGCAATTCTCAGGGTTGTTAACTTTATACCAGTACACATTCTGTATACTGACTCTCAATGCTAATGTTGAATGTGTTTTCTCATGGATAAATATTCGATGGGCAAAATAATAAAATAAATTGAATGTGACCACTGCAGAAGCTCTGTTACCGTGTAAATGGAACATATAATGTAACTGCATGAAATTTTATAAGCAAACTTTGCAAAATAAGGAATTGTTAAGGAGAGACTAATTATTAGACAATGTAATCAAAGAAAGAGGCATGTAATTTAGAGACAATTTATTTCACATTAATAGTTTAAATGTGGATCATGATATTTAATATTTCACATGCTCAATGAGCATATACACAGACAATTAGAAATAACTC
>NW_007774609.1:0-708 GCF_000696425.1 Galeopterus variegatus | reverse complement strand
AAAAAAAGGCAGAAAAGGAAATCTATTTAAAAACCTGAGAGTAAGAATACAACATATGAGGAGACTCTCAGAACCATCATTGTGTTATATATTCACTTAATACAAATTATTAGACAGCCCAAATACTCCTAAACTATGAATAGCTGTATCCGACTTCAGCCTGAAACTGTCACATATTCCATCTGCAGTACGGTTGACATCTCATCTAGTAGTGTTACTGCCCGGAATATGAAATAAGAAACCCATTCAAAAGCTGTGCCAAATCTGCCTTGGACCAAGATGAGTTATAGTTACTCCTGATGATGGGGAAAAATGAGGACAGAATTCATGTTGATTAGAGTAAATTCAAAGGGTAAAATAGCTCCGTATCTTGTCAACCTTGACTGTCAGAGCTACTCAAGTGATAACACGGTCATCATCACTCAAGATTTCCTCCAGCCTCAGTAGCATCTGCTCATGCTCAGTTATTGTGCTGTTGCTTTCTCGCTTACAAATATTTGACAATACTTAGAAGTTTCTAGAATTTTTCCGAGTGTGGAATGCTTCATGGTGAGTTCCTTGTCACATCCAGCTACTAGTGTGTAGGATTCAGTTGTGGCCTCATCTCTCCATTAATATTTTAAGGGTCAATCCTGGGGAAGCAGATAAAGCAACCATTCTCAGATCCCGGCCACAAACTTCATCAGCCTCTTAGTGAATGTTTTTTTA
>NW_007774608.1:2562-6560 GCF_000696425.1 Galeopterus variegatus | reverse complement strand
ATTAACTGCTCTCAGAGACTGCTATGTTATGAATTTTTCTGTTCAGAAGAGTTAGTGTTGGGTATAATGGTTACTTTTTAAATGTAATCCTGAGAAAATATGCAGAAAGAAGGTGAGGATGTTGCTTAGTTCTAAATGTGGAAATTCAGGTACTTTTGGATTCCTAGAGATTCCTCGAATAGTCTGTGATTGCTCTAGCTGGAATGCTGCTCTTCTCTCCGCAGTATGGCCAACTTCTAGATGTCAACATGGTTCTGGAGCCAGAACAAGAAGAATTTGACAGAGGACTGGAAGCTCTGAGAGGCACAAAGTAGAGGTAAGGGAGGTAAGTACCACTGATAGTTTTTGACATGTAGGAAGATGACGGATACTTTCTCATCTTCAAAGGAAGTGTTTCTCAAATTTCAAAATGCACCCACAAATTACCTGGAGATTTTGTTAAAATGTAAATTCTTGTTTAGGTCCTAGGTGATTCTCTGATGCTGGTGGTTCATGTACCACACTTAAAATAGTAAAGCTGCATTGTCCAATATAGTAGCTACTAGCCGCATGTAGCTGTTAAAACTTGAAATTTAACTAGTCCAAATTAAGATGCTCTGTAAATGTAAAATATATACGGGATTTCAAAGATGTATTACAAGAAAAGCATGAGTGTAAAATTTCTCATTAATAGTATTGATTGCATGTTGATCATAGTTTGATATATTGAGCTAATAAAATATATCACTAAGTTAATTTCAATTGTGTCTTTTTAATCTTTTAAAGCAGTTCTAAAAATTTTTAAATTACATGTATGGCTTATATTTCTACTTGACATTACTACTCTTATGCTCTTTTGTGTCCATTTCATCGGCTATCGATAGCACTTAGCATATTTTATGCCAATGGTTCTCAGACTTTACTGTGCGTCATAGCTACCTGATGGGCTTGGTAAAACAAGCATTGCTGGTCTGCCCTCAGACTGTGATGTAGTAGTTCTGGAATAGAGTCTAAAAATTGCTGTTTCTAACAAGCTCCCAGGTGATACTGATGCTGCTGTGTGGACCGCATTTAGCGTGTCAAGACCCTGAAGTTCTTTCCCCTCTTTTCTAGGCAGTAGCACTTAGCATATTTTGTGCCTCTGTTTTCCAGTTTAGCCTGTGAACATATCTGCTACCTTCCCCTCTACTCACATCAAGGTCCATTCACACTGTGGCAATGTCCATTAACCCTGTGACATTCTAAAGTCCTTGAAGGAAAGGTTGTGCCTGTTCATCTTGGTATCTCCAAAGCATCTACTTCAATAATTACCTTGTTAAATTGAATTTAATTGAATTAATCATCTTTCTTCCTGCTTATTCCCTCACTGGAAGCTCTGACAAACACAAAATATTAAAACAGGGATAAAAGAAAACAGGCGTAAGGATTGATCTGTTGATCAATCTATTGATTTAGTAATTATTGAGTAAATTAAATTGTTCTGTTTCTGTTTCTTTTCATCAGTTTAACTCACTGTATTTTTTAAGCACTTGAAGTGCTGATGATTAAAGCAATGAGTTAGCTGAGGTTCAGGTGATAAACTAATTGGAAGTCAGGAAAACACCATCAAGTACATTGAGGAAATTACAGCAAGGGTGTCATGGGATCCTAGAGGTAGGATACAAGCCAGCCTCTAAAATGTGCTGATTAAAGCCCTGTACTCAAAAGGTCCTAATTAGGCCAGCAGCATCAGCCTTACCTGGGAGTTTATTACAAATGCAGAATCTCAGGCCCAACACCCAAACTTATCAATCCAGAATTTGCATTTTAACTAGAATCCTAGGTAACTGGTAAGCATATTAAAATTTGAGAAGCACTGGATTGAAGGATAAGGCAGAATCAGGTGCCATATAAGCGTGAGGTTGATGGTGGGTTTCTTTCCTACCTTCCCTAAAGGAAATCTGGGTGTCTGGTCTAAGGCAAGTCAGATGGCAGAATGGCAGCAGATGCCCCACACAGATGGAAATACATTGCATTGGGATATGCAGACCACAGCAGAGATCCGCCAACCTGTAACAGTCTTGTTCACAACAGGAGCAAATCTCTCAAAGACTCATGGTAAGGAGAATTAAAA
Source organism: Galeopterus variegatus (assembly GCF_000696425.1). NCBI lineage: Eukaryota > Metazoa > Chordata > Mammalia > Dermoptera > Cynocephalidae > Galeopterus > Galeopterus variegatus. The sequence continues at coordinate 4,468 of NW_007774608.1, read as the reverse complement.
GAAAAAGTGACTCTAGGTATGACGGTGAGGCTGTGGCTGTCAAGCAGCAGGATGCTGCTGCTCCCTGACAGCATGAAAGGAAGCCCAGCTCTACTAGCCTACCTGTCTGGGAACCACCTGTCACATATGAGGGGGAAACAGATTTACTGTGAGGATTTGGGCAAAACATTACCACCTCTCTCCAAAACCATGGGGATAATAGTGAAGTGTGGAAATGAGGTTGCAGAGAGGATGCCACGACGTGAACATTTACCCTGATCAGTCTTCGTTATAAAAACAAAGCATGTGAGGCAACTTCATGAGATTGAAAATCTTCCATCTGGTGAATGGGGATGACAGATCCCAGTTAATATAGACATTCTTTAAACTACCCTTTCAGAAATTGTTAAAGGGGCCAAATATTCTTCACTTCTGTAAGTCCTCTAAGGTCTTAACATATATATTCTCCATTCATTCAAATCATCCAATCAATAAACATCAACTGAACAACAAATTTTTACGCACTAATCTTGGAGCTGGGGAAAATGGACAGGCAAAATCCCTGACCTTAAGGCTGTATCATTGCTCAGTCAGGGTGATAGCTGTGTTAACAGAGAACACAGTGCTGTCTGTGCTAGGATAGAGGTGAGGATTCTGCTTAATGTGAGCACAGGTGTAAGAGAAAACGATGATGATGATAATGATGAGGATATTAACGCATGTCCAATATTTAATACATATCAGGAACTGTGCCAAGTATTATCCATAACTCAATTCATTTATTTTTTCTCATAACTCTATAAAATTGGTATTATTACTATTCCTATTTTGTAGGGTAAAAATAATAAATTAATAAAGCACAGAAAAGTTAAGTAGTTTGTCCAAAGTCACACAACTAGCTAGTTCAAAACTGAGGCCATTTTGTTTGAAAGTAAAATACTGAGACCCAGAAATATAAAAATAAATGCATAAAATTACATTTAAAATGAACATTTATTTAAAGCTGGCTGTTACTAGGAACCATGCTAGATTAGGAAGGTAAAAAGACAAATAAGACTTACTTCATCAGGAGTTCAGTGTCAATAAGACATACAGACATGCGTTTGGATATATTGTTGTACATCATGCTAAGTTTGCTAATCCATGTATGAACAAGTTTCTGAGAGAGTGAAAAGAAGGGAGTTACTGACTTGACCTGGATGTGGTCAAGGGAGACTTAAGAGGAGGTGATATGTCAGCTGGGTTTTGAGTTATGAATAAGAATTTGCCAGGTTGCCAGCACTAACAGCATTTCAGGCAGATGGAATGACAAATAAAAAAGGACCAGGAAATTAAAGAGCAAGATAAGGGAGTTTTCTTAATACAATTCAATTGAGCATCTGCTCTGTAGAAGAATCTTCTCTAACACTTGGCACAAGGAATAAAACAATGAGGAAATAGAGTCTTTGGAGTCTGCAAGTAAGGTAAAATCATTCCTCACTTTTGTATCTGGCCAGGGTGCTATGGCAGAGTTTTCTTAATACAATTCAATTGAGCATCTGCTCTGTAGAAGAATCTTCTCTAACACTTGGTACAAGGAATAAAACAATGAGGAAATAGAGTCTTTGGAGTCTGCAAGTAAGGTGAAATCATTCCTCACTTTTGTATCTGGCCAGGGTGCTATGGCAGTCTAGTTAGAGACTGCAAATGGAATACAACTCTTCATTTCCTGCATCTCCTGACCCTAGCAAAATAGTAATAAATTATCATGAAATGGCAAACGTATAGAGGAAAAGAATGAATGGAAGAAAGAGTTTCAGTGAACATAGGACTATAACAATAATTTGAAGATAAAAAGTGTATAATGGAGTGATACCTGATTATGTGGAGTGAAGAAAGTTACAGCCTATTGTCCTGCAGAAAGAAAGCATGGAACCCAGTACAGTTT
>NW_007774608.1:0-363 GCF_000696425.1 Galeopterus variegatus | reverse complement strand
TTAAAAACATGGCAATATAATTAAAGTAGTAGCAATGGCAGAAAAACAATTTAAAATAAAACTAGAAAATATACTTTAATAATATACTTGTGAGTTACTGAGTCATTCTAGAGAGCATAAAATTTGTCATTGATATAACTGATATATTCATTTTCATCGATGTGCTTTTGGAAAGTTTACCTATAAACATTTATTCATCCATGTTCATTTATTCAATAACTCTTCAGTAAGTCCTTTCGATGTGCTGGTTACTAAGGGTTTTGAATGCATCAGAGAAGAAGGCAAATAAGCAATTGTCCTACGTTTGCAGGGGGACAGACAGCTAATATATAAATAAACAAAGAAAACAATAACAGACTGTGA
>NW_007774607.1:2578-3998 GCF_000696425.1 Galeopterus variegatus | reverse complement strand
TTTTTTTATGGCAGAGTAGTATTCCATCATGTAAATGTACTACATTTTCCTTATTCAGTCATCTGATGATGGACATTTAGGTTGGTTCCAGAGCTTCTCTTGCTGCCCATGCTGCTTACTTCCATTCTTCCCACAGATGTTAATTACAAGAGCATGCACCAAGAAACTTCCTGCATGTCTTTCCTTATCTCATAGTCTACTTTCCTGGGAATATAACCAGTAATAAAATGTATAGTATCCCATCAGTGCTTATTCATCATGAATGGGGGTCGGGAATGGTGAGGGACATTTTATAGGAAGGGAGAGCTAAACCTAGAACTAAAGAACATGAGTAGGACTCAGTCAAGTATAAACTTTCTTTACTGACTTCCTTTTCTGTAAATGCAATGCTCATTACCACTACTGACATTTAGACAGAAAGACACCAGATCAACATATTCCATTGCCAAGTGAATATTACTAATTTGTGCACATCAAACTGAACCTTTCCAAAAACAAACTCAATGCAAAAGAAAGAAGTTGAATCTCTACCTCACACCATATGCAAAAATTAACATAAAAGTGGACCAACACTAGATAGGAAGAATAAGATCTAGTGTTCCGTAGCACTCTACATAGACTACAATTAACAATTTATTGTATAATTTCAAATAGCAAATATAGAGGATTTGAATGTTCCCAACACAAAGAATGACAAATGTTTGAAATAACAGATATCCTAATTACCCTGAGATGAAAATTGCACATTTTATGAGTGTACCAAAATATCACATTGTATCCCATAAATCTATAGAATTATTAATTTTCTGTTAAGAAAAAAGTAAATTTAAAAGAAAGGACTAACAGGTTCAATATAAAAGCGAAAACCCTAAAGATCTCAGAAGAAAACTGCTGTAGTTTGAGTATCCCTGCAAAGCTCATGTTGAAACTTAATCATTACTGTAACAGTATTATGTAGCTGGGAAATTTGACTATGGTATTTAAAAGGTGGGGCCTTGAAGACTAATTGGATTATGAGGACTACACATAATGGATTAAGGGTTTATCATGGGAATACACTGTTAGCATTATAAGGAAATCTAGTGAGCATATTAGCACAATTTTTCCCCCTCACCATGTGATACCCTGCAACATTTTGGGACTCTGCAGAGAGTCCCCACCAAGAAGAAGGCCCTCACAACATGTGCCTCCTTGACAATGAGCTTCTCAGCATTCAGTAGTGTGAGAAATAAATTTTGATTCTTCATAAATTACCCAGTTTCATGTATTCTGGTAAAAGCAACAGAAAATGAACCAAGAACAAAACCTAGGGGAATATGTTCATTACTGTGGATTTGGCACTAGATTCTTATATGTGACACCAAAAGCACTGGACTTCATCAAACTTAAAAACTTGTGTGCATCAAAAGATATTATCAAG
>NW_007774607.1:0-1713 GCF_000696425.1 Galeopterus variegatus | reverse complement strand
ACCAAAAGCACTGGACTTCATCAAACTTAAAAACTTGTGTGCATCAAAAGATATTATCAAGAAAATAGAGCACGGTACTGGCATAAAAGCAGATACATGGAACAATGGAACAGAATAGAGATCCCAGAAAAATAATTCACAAATGCATGCTTAACTGATTTTTGCCAAAAGGCAGAGAACACATAAAGGAGAAAGGACAGTCTATTCAATAAATGGTGTTGGAAAAACTGGATATTTCTGCATGCAAAAAAAAAAAAAAATTAGGTTCTCATCTCACACCATATACTAAAACAATTTAAATGGATTAAAGACTTAAATGTAAGACCAGAAAGCATAAAATTACTAGAGAAAGACAGGAGAAAAGCTCCATGAGGTTGATTTGGGCAATAATTTTTTGGATAGGACTCCAGAAGCACAGACAGGGAAAGCAAATATAGACAAAGGACATTGCATCAAATTTAATAGCTCCTGCACAACAAAAGAAATAGTCAATGGGGTGAAGAGACAACCACAAAAAGGGAGAATATATTTTCATACTATACATCTGATAAGGGGTAAATACTCCAAATGAATAAGGTACACAAAAAATTCAATGGTAAGAAAACAAATAACCTGATTAAAAAATGAGCAAAGGGGGCTGGCCCGGTGGCGCACTGCTACAGTGCGCCACTTGGGAAGCGCAGTGGCGCTCCCGCCGAGGNAAAAAAATAATGCCCAGCTTCACTAATCATCAGGGTAATGTAAATCTAAACCACAATGAGATATCACTGCACCCCTGTTCGAATGACTATTATCAGAAAGACAACAGATAATATATGTTGGTTAGAATGTGGAGCATTTTCTTTGAACATGGATGGTGGAAATGTAAATTAGAAAAGCCTTTATTGAAAACAGTATGGAGGTTCTTCAAAAAATTAAAAACAGAACTACCAAATGGTCTAGCAATTCCACTCCTGGGTATATATTCAAAGGGTATGATATCAGTATATCTGGAAATATATACTCTCCCAGTTTTATTGCTGCTTTATTCACAATAGCCAAGATACAGAATCAACCTAAGTGTCCATCATCAGATGAAAGAAAATGCAGCATATGTGTTCAATGGAATACTTTTCAGCCTTATGAAAAGAAGAAAATCATGTCACTGGCTACTACATGGAGGAACCTGGAGGAAATTATGTTAAGTGAAATAAGCCAGGCACAAAAAGACAAATACGGCAAAATCTGACATATGTGGAATCTAAAAAAGTTGAACTCATATAAACAGAGATTAAAATAGTGGCCACTGCAGGCTGGGGAGTTGGGAAAGTGGGTAGATCTTGATGAAAGGATGCACACAAAATTTCAGTTATACAAGAGGGAAAAGTTCATGATATCCATTGTACATTATGGTGGCTACACTTAATAAATTATATACCTGAAAAGAATGGAAATGGAGAGACAACTTACAGAATGAGGGAAAATATTTGTAAACATACATTGAATAAGCATTTAATGCATAGAATACATAAGGTCTTGAAGCTCAGAAACAAAAAGATTAATATACAAACAATATGATAAACGACTTGAAAAGACATTTCTCCACAGGAGATATACCAACTGCTAACACAGCACAATAAATGATGCTCAATTAGTCATTATAAAAATGTACGTAAAGAGCACAATGAGATACCACTTTATATCCACTAGGAGGCTATAATTTTTAAAAGAAAA
>NW_007774606.1:2760-3999 GCF_000696425.1 Galeopterus variegatus | reverse complement strand
CAGGGGATGCCCACTGTGAAGGACACCTGCTTGGCCTGCCCATTGCCAATCTGCGGTGAGAATGGGGCCTCCCTGCCTTGGGGCTTCAGCCCTGTCTCTGCACTTTTCCTCTGGGGAGAAAGAACACTGCATTTCTCTGCAACCTGGGCCAACACTGCAGCCTTATCCCAGATCAGAGGCTTTCAGACCCTCAGACCCCAACCCTGCTCAGCCAAGTGTATTTCCCTATCTTGGGGGGACATGGGAGAACAGACACCATGTGTTCAATGTATTATTGTTAAGCTCCTTGAGCATGTGGGTCAGTGTCTGTATGAACTGAAATAAACTGTGCCCACAGCCAAAAAAAGAAAAGAAAAGAGATAAGTCCTGGCAAGGATGTGGAGAAAAGGGAACTCTTTTATAGTCTTTTATCCTGTTGGTGGGAATGTTAGTTAGTATAGCCATTGTGGAAAATAGTATGGAGGAATCTCAAGAAGTTAAAAATAACTATCATATGACTCAGCAACCCCTCTATTGGATATAAACCCAAAGAAATAAAATCAGCACTTCGTTGTGCTCCCATGTTAATTGCAACATTATTCACAATAGCCATGACATAAAAATAACCTGAGTGTTTATTAATGGGTTGACAGATAAAGAAATTGTGGTGTGTGTGTGTGTGTGTGTCTGTGTGTGTGTGTGTATTTATATATATAAAACAGAATACTATCATCCTTAAAAATAAAAAGGACATACTGCCATTTGTGATGACAAGGACAAACCTGGAGGATGGATATTATGCTGAATAAAATAAGCCAGACACAGAAAAAAAAAATTACTGTATGATCTCACTTATATGTGGAATCTTAAAAAAAAAAAAAAAAAAAAAAGCCGAATAAATAGAAACAGAGAACTGTGCTTACCAGGGGCAGAGAGGGGAAGGAAATAGCAAAAAGTAGGTCAAAGCTTACAGATTTGCAATTAGGTAGGATGAATAAATGTAAAGACGTAATGTACCACATGAGGACAATAGTCAATAATATGGTATTATACACTGAAAATTTGCTAAGAGAGGATTTTAGGTGCTCTTACCACATATGAACACAAAAAGGTATATACAAAGGATTTTCAAAAAGTTCGTGGAGTATGCACATTATGAAAAAAGTATGCATGAATTGTAAAGTTTTTTTGCACCAAAGTAACTCATACTAACTTATTATAACTTGTCTGAACAGGATCTAGTTTGAGGCACCAAGAAGG
>NW_007774606.1:0-645 GCF_000696425.1 Galeopterus variegatus | reverse complement strand
AAAAAAAAAAAGGGAAAGGCAAAACCGTAGGAACAGAAAACAAATAAGAGGTTGCCTGAGTCAGCAGTTTAGTGTGGTTTGACTACAAGTTCCCACAGGAGACTTTGGGTTGTAATAGGACTGTTGCATACCTTGATAGTGTGTAACTGCAGAAGTCTATACTTAAAAGCTTTAATTTTATTACATCTATAATATATCTTAATAAAAATGAAAAAATATTAAATTATAAATTATAAAACATTTATAAAATAAGATAACTTATCTAATTGCATTACTAAAGGGTTTTTTTTTCAAGATTCATAGAAATAATATACTCCCTCCAACTCTCCTCTAAACCAATATCCTTCCCCAGATGCTACCTCTCATAGGTCCTGCACTTAATATGGGCAAACCACTGCCTCTTTTATCCTGTTTTCTCACCTGTAAATGAGTCTAAGTGTGTCATGATTACATGAGGAAGTACCAGAAAAGTGTTCTGGAGTACTCCAGCAAGTGAATAAGTATTGAATCTTCATGTTCACTCACTGAGATGATTATGGACTCTAGACCTCAGATCACAATAACAGCTGGCAGAGCAAATAAATTCACTGAAATGCTTTGAGACCTGGAAATGAAAGAGATAAACAGAAGTCTGAGAGGTAAAGG
>NW_007774605.1:2842-3999 GCF_000696425.1 Galeopterus variegatus | reverse complement strand
AAAAAATCTTTGAGTTGTTCCTCATTGATTATGTTGTTAGCTGTGGGTTTTTAAAATAAATGCTTTTTATTACATTGAGGAAATTTCCTTCTGTACCTGAGCTGTTAAGAGTCTTTACCAAGAAACTATACTGAACTTTTCTGCATCAATCAAGATGATCATGTGGTTTTTATCTTTTATTCTGTTATTGTGATGTATCATATTGATTGATTTGCATATTTTAAACCTAGCTTGCATGCCAGAGATCAATCCCACTTATTCATGATGTATAATGTGTTGTTGAATTTGGTTTGCTAATATTTATTGAGGATTTTTGCATCTGTGTTCAGCAGAGATATTGACCTGTAGTTTTCTTTTCTTGCAGTACCTTTGTCTGGCTTAGGTATCAAGGTAGCTCTGGTTTCATTTGTACCTTTCATGGTTCTTTGTTTATGGTAAGTAATAATTACTGATTAAGTATTGATTGACTTTTTATTTGATTGCTGAATTTCTTGACTGGTCTCAACTACAAGGTTTCAGTAAGTTTACACATCATATTAATTTTCTTAAGAGCATTGTGGAGTAAGTATGCTCATTTTATAACTAATTAAAATGGTGGTTGCAGAGATGAAGATATTTACTTGATTTCTTCTAGTGAGATCAGAATGCACATATGCTGATCATAAATCCTGAGTTCTTTTCTTTGTATCACATTGAAGTGATTTCTAAAACACGGAAGCTTTAACTCTTTGTAAGATCAACCAAAAGGAAGGAAAAAAGGTACATTCCTGGGATAATAAGAAAGAAGCCAAAGAGAAGTCCTCTTCTTAGATAAATATAAGTTTCACCTGGATCCAAGTGTTCAGTGTGACTTAGTTAATCTTTCTCATAGATTTTCTTTTGCCTATAGACTTCTTAATATCTTATCTCATCCTGGATTTCCTGACAGAAGATCTGTCCAAAATCCTTTTTTAGTAACAGTATTGAATCATTACAATAACAGCTATTATTTACCAAGCACTGCTTATATGCCAGTCACCATATAGCCATATAGTTGCTTTACACACATTATATTTATTCCTATTGCAATTCCACAAACCCACTTTATAAAGAAATAGCTGAACTTTTCTTTTTAAGAAACTCTCTTTTTAACTGTACTTTATTTTTCCCTCAACTTT
>NW_007774605.1:0-1477 GCF_000696425.1 Galeopterus variegatus | reverse complement strand
TCTCAAGTGTCCTCTTGTATGAGTTTGACTTTTTTAGATTTCCCATTAAGTGAGACCATACGGTATTTGTCTTTCCGTGCCTGGCTTTTCCAATCTAGTTTACCTTCAGATTCTGAGATCTTTCCTCCTGTCTCCAAAGCTACTAGTTTCTAGCCAGGAACGTGCTTACTAGGCCTATTCTACTGCTTCCTTCTGAATACATGATTTAGATCAAGCTCTAATGCTGTAGCCTTAGGTAAGAAGACTTCTCCAAAATCAGTTCCATTTATTGCCTATCTTCCAAATCCCCATTGTGCACCTGATTCTAGTCTAATTACAGAGCCATTATTGAGATACAGCATTGTAAGATATACTTTTTATCTTGTGGGGACTTACACTTTAGTTAAATCAAACACAAAAGAGACATAGAAGAGTCAATGGTAAATATAAATATGTATAAAACACCAAAATTATGTATTTTAGGAAGTTGGTAGAGGGAAAAAGAAGATGAAGATAGAGGTGGTCTTTGAAAATTGGGTAGAACTGGGATGAGGAGAAAGGAGAGTGGGGTGCTTGATGGGGGCGATGGGAAGCACTGTGAGCAGAGGTGCTGGCTAGAAATGTTTTTGTTTACTAACATGCTTTCTATTTGTCTTTGATTCACTCTTGGTTCTTCCTACTGACTAACCAAAAAACCATTTTTGAGCCACTCTGTGTGGTCATGGTATGGAAGACTGTGTTGCTCAGAGCAAGACTTAGAACAGCTTAAACTTTGATATCAGAAATCAAGCAAAGCACTAATAGGGATAAAGGTAAAAATAATGGTTATGGGTAATGCAAGGAAAGACTTATGCAAGACAGTCAGTCTAACCTAAAATGCTAACCTCCATCTGGTTTAAACTAACCTCCATCTGGTTTGGACTAATCGAATGTGTGGGTGGAGGTTGTGAGATTTAAAATCCTTTGAAGGAATAGTATTTAACCTCAAGAGAGTGTGATTCCTGTGGCATAACTAGAAAAAAAAGGTGGTATCACCACCAATGTATACATTACCTCTAACCCAAATCTGGCTTGATGATATTGTGTGATTCCTGTGGCATAACTAGAAAAAAAAGGTGGTATCACCACCAATGTATACATTACCTCTAACCCAAATCTGGCTTGGGTTACAATTACAATTACAATTTTTCTTTTTTTGGCCCCTGATACAGATATCTTGTGCTAAGTCACCTGGGGTGAATCTGCTATGAAAATGTTGAATTGTTTCAAAAATTTTTTCACTTGTGTCAAATAGTTTTACATAAGCAAGTGGGGCATTGACAGACAACGGATTTACCATTCCTGAAACATCCCCACCCCAAGTCTTTCTCTAACTACCTGTAAGTCCTTCCTAATGATTCATCTCACATTATTTACTTTAGCATTTAGAGCAATGTCAGTAGGGTTAGGATTCAAATAACTAGGGGACCTGTTAGCAATGCCAATGCCCAGGCTCTTT
>NW_007774604.1:1707-3999 GCF_000696425.1 Galeopterus variegatus | reverse complement strand
ATCCACAGAAGGACAGGCTGAATGTGGCGACTGTGTGTACAGTAGCAGGTAAAATGCCACCGACATAGGAAGCAACCATGAGTGGCACATAGACTCTGGGAGACATGTTCACTGAATACAGAAGTGGGTTGTAGATGGCAATGTAGCGATCATAAGCCATTGCAGCCAAGAGAAAGCATTCCGTGGTTCCTAAAGTAACAAAGAGAAACATCTGTGCTGCACATCCAGATATTGAAATGGACTTATTCTCTGCCAGGAAATTGGCCAACATTTTTGGGATGACAACTGTAGAACAGCAGGCATCCAAGACTGATAGAACACTCAGAAAATAGTACATGGGGTTGTGGAGCCTGGAATCCTTAATGACCAGTACAACCAGTCCTAAATTTCCTACCAGAGCAAAAAGATAGATTGCAAGAAATAGAAAAAATAGGAAGACTTGCAGCTCAAAATCACCTGTGAAGTCTGTCAATATAAACATGGTGACTTCTGTTACATTCTTCAACTTCATACTGTACATATTCACTTCTGATGACAATCCTTCCATTTCAGTTACATGGATAGTTTATAAAAGCAATATCCTTTGAAAATAGAGTCCAAACAACTACATTCTCATGTTTCTTTCTTCGAAGTGAAACATCATTTCCTGGGTAGTAATAGAATAGGCAGTGATGAAGAATTTGGACACATGTGTATACATTTTGCTGTATAAGTAAAGGGAATAAATGATTTCATTCATTTTGGCTAAATTTGTCATGTATTAAACAATAGTCTGCCAACATGGTTTATGTTCTCATTCATTTTCAGTTACATTTTCTACCACTTGTTCTCATGTTACATTATCTAAAATTCACAAAGATAAATAAATATAGAAATATTTAAACACAAAATGGTTATAGTGGAAAGTACACACCTGAGTAGTATTCCTAAATTTGCTACATTATGCATGAAATACATTTATTTAGTGTTCACAATCACTGAAGTGAGAGCAACCACTCTTACATCATAAGAGTGCATTGAATAAAAATGTGAAAAAACTTTGTCAAAATTATTTAATTTTAAAATGCATATGTGCCAAATTTTCCTTATCCAGTCATCTCTCAATGGACTTTTAGTTTGGTTCTGTATCTTGGTTATTGTAAATAGACCTGCGATGAATGTGAAAGTGTAAGTATCCCTTCGGCTTGAGGATTTTCACTTCTTTGGGTACATGCCAGAAGTGGGATTGCTAGATCATATAGTAATTCTATCAATAGGTGTGTGGTATATATAAACAATGGAATACTTATCAGACATAAAATAGAATTAAATTCTGTTTGCAGCAACATGGATGAGCTTGGAGAAAATTGTGTTAAGTGAAATAAGCCAGGCAGAGAAAGAGAAACACTGGATGCCCTCATTTGTAAGCTAAGAAAGAAAGAAAGAAAGAAATATCACAATAATACATTGAAATTTCAGAAGGCGAGAACAGGCCTATGGTTACTAAGGGTGGGAAAGGGAGAAGGGGAAGGAGTTTAGAGAGAAATTAGATAAGGGACACAAAGAATAATTATAATTTGTAATGATGAACATGTTAATAATATTGATTTGATTATCACACATTATAAACAAATACTGATAATCAACTCTTTACCCCATAAATATGTATAGCCAATTACATTTCAATTTAAAAATAAATTTAAAATATTTTTTTCAGTTGACTAGAAAATAAGATAAGCTAGACTTATGTTTTAAATTTTCATGTGGAGTTTTAAGACCCCCCCACAGGATGCCTGAACCATAGATAGTACCGAACCCTGTACTATCCGTGGGTGTCCATGTCTTCCACAACCAAATTTAATGTTTTTTACATCTTAACTAAGCACTTACCAGACACTGTGGCCACACCTTTTGCAGTTTGAGGGGCAACAGCAAAACTAGCACAGATTTTCTTTTTTCTTTTTCACAATTTCACGAACAGAAGATTCCCTCTTACGGTAGGTCTTAGCAACTAAAGCATGATTGTTTTCTTTCCTTCTTAAGCCAAGAACTTTCCAATTTTGCTAACATCACTTTTTGAAGTTGTTTTACAGAATCGATGTGGACTAGACCTGTTCTTTTACAGCAAGGAGGATTATGTGCTGCCCTCAAAGAAGAGTGTTGCTTCTATGCCGATCACTCTGTAGTGGTCAAAGATTCCCTAGCTAAGCTTAGAGAAGGATTAGAAAAGCGTTAAAAAAAAGAAAAGAAAGAAAGAGTGAGAAGCCAATAGTAATTGGTTCCAAAGCTGGCTTTCAAGTTCCCCGTGGCTCA
>NW_007774604.1:0-724 GCF_000696425.1 Galeopterus variegatus | reverse complement strand
AGGTGGTAGAGGAGGTGGCCCATAATGGAAGCCCTGACAGCCCTTGGGTCAATATGGCCCTGCAAGAAATCAAAAACAAAAAGGGGCAGATGTCGGGCCTTAAAAAACCAATGCCACCTTAAGTGACATTACAAGCAGCACCATTATGGGCCCACAAGGGCGTATTAACGTGGCAGCCTAAGACGGCGCCGGGAGGAAGTAGGGTGGGGGTGTCTGCGGGAACCTTGCCTAAGCCCTTATTCGCCAAATACGTGCTTCTGTGCTCGTGAAAGGCATTGAAACAGGATGCATGCCTTCGACTTTTAAGTTGATAGGATTATGTAAAGCTAGGCATTGAGACAGGATACATGCCCTTGACCTTTAAGCTGAATGTTAAAACCTCCCCTCCCTATCTGCCTATAAAAACAAATGCTTGTGTGATAATAAATGGAACTGCCTTGACAGAACCCCCGCCGTGTCTGAGCGTCTTTTAACTGGGCTGGGGGGCCGGCAGTGTGCTCACCTCTCTTCATGGCTCTCTTCCCCCGTCTCCTTCCAAAGGGGACTGGAGGGAAAGAGGAATCCGGCCCGTTCGCTCGCTCACCAGAAGGAATGAGGCTAGTGCTGTACGGGTTGGCCGCCAGCTGCGGACTCGACAACTTTTCATTTAAAGGAAACACATTGAGACTTCTCTTTGACATATCAGAATTGCCAGCATCACTACTCTTCCACTTTGTGGGCATTA
>NW_007774603.1:0-3999 GCF_000696425.1 Galeopterus variegatus | reverse complement strand
AATGATTCCACTTACATGAGGTATCTAAAGTAGTCAAACTCATCAAAGCAGAAAGTAGAATAATGGTTGGCAAGGGTAGGGGAATGGGGACTTGCTGTTTGATAAGTATAAAGTTTCATTTACACAAAATAAAAAAGTTCTATTGAGCTTCTGTATAACATTGTGCTCATAGTTAGCGATACTGTACTGTGCACTTAAATTTTGTTAAAGAGGGTAAGTCTCATGTTATGTGGTTTTTAACTACAATAGAGAAAAAAAAAACTCAACTTGAAAATAAAGGAATCAATCATCGCAACACTTTCTGTTTTGCTGATAAACAGTAAGTAATCAGCAAACAAAACCAATAGCTACTGACATCTACGAAAATTAAAATCTGACTGGAAGTGGTGAAAGATGCTATTTCTAAAAATCCATGCATTTCCCTTTTGGTTTGCCAAACTTTTAATTGAATTGTTTGTTTAAAAATGCCAGTGCTGATGTTTTTAGTGAAAATCTGTTGGTTTAAAAATAACACAGCTGTTGGTCATATGGCAAGTGTTTCACAGGGAAGAATCAGGAAAGTCTGCAAAGATCAAATTCGACCTAATCAAGATGCCTTTCAGAGCCCTCGGGTTAGGAGAAAACTTTTTTTTTTTTTTAATGTCTAAAGTCTGATACAATTTATCTATGTCTATTTTATGGAAGGTCAAATTCTGAGAATACTCACAATTCATTTACCTACTAAGAAAACATGAGAATTTGTATTCAATGCAAGAAAAATGTACTTAGAGCAAAAAACAATTTGCATAATTTCAGCATCTGTCAGAGGATCCTTGTATACTATTTGTTTTAACATATCCATAAAATGACATGTAACTACTTAGGTGATTTTTGAAATATCTAACAATTTGTATGGCAGACATACTGACAAATTGGGTTTAAATTAGCCACACGAAGCAATAGCACCATCCTGGAGTGTACTCTGCCCAGAGGAAAAGGAAGAGAAAAGTATTATTGGCCTATCAGATGCCAGAAATAGACACACGCGGATAAAGTTGAAAAGTGTTGAAAGTCCTTTTCCTTATTTGTTTCAGAAAATAAACAGTAGTTTTTCACTGATATGTTCAGGTTGATCACAGTATGTTAAAATGGTTTACTTCTTTATTGCACTCTAAGCAATTTTTATTTATTATTTTTTTAGCTTTTTCAGCGATAATGTCTTACTCTTATTAATTTATCCAGCAAGAACCAGTGTCCTGAAACTTATAATAATAATCAGAAGTGCAAAAGTAACCATATCACTAACTAACATTGGTTAGTGCTCATTATAAGTTAGAAATGGGCTGAACGTTTTATGTGTATGACACTAACTCCTCCAAAACCCAGAAGGTAAGCATGATCTTCGTCATTTGCTACCTAAGTACTGAAACTGAGGTTCCAAGAAGATCATTGGCTTGACTTAGTCCACAGTATCAAACAGGGATTTAAATCAATGTATGTCGTTCCCTGATCCTGTTATTCCATATGTGGAAAATAATGCAAATGAATTTCATTTGGACAAATTGAATTAAATCTCTTCATCTCACCTTGACCTTCACAAAATCTAACTTAGGTCTATTTCTTAGATAAAGGAAAATAATTCCAATGTTGCCATTTAGTACTCATAGAGGATTGAAACATTAAGAGGCAAAAATATCTTTGTTTCCCAATTGATTTGCATATCAAAGCTTTTGGGAGAAGCCTGGAATAAACAGTTCAGTTTCTGGAAACTTATTTAAATGAACTTTTACATTCTTTGGAGCAGTTAACCACAAAATTTTAAGGGGAATTTATAAGCATCTCAAGCTGGCATGAGATCCTTTCACTTAAGTGTAGCTAAACATGGCACCCATTTTTCCCTTCTGACCGCACCAGAGTCTTGGTGGCTAACATGGAACGACTTTCTCATTTTAAGTCAGTCATTCGTCCTAATATATATACATTGTTTTCTTGCCTCAAGACTTGAAAAGTTTAAACCTATTGAATTTATTCTGTGGACAATGTGTCCAATACAGATGTTTTGCATATGATCCTTTTGAAGTTACATTTCTTAGAACAAGCAATTTACCTTTACTAACATACTACATAGCAAATAGTGAATAAACACTTTTCAAAATAAAGTCTACAAGGAGGTGTTTCTGTGTAACAGCAAAAAAGCACCCTTTTAACCCAGGAAGCCTAGGGAACGGTACCAGCCCTACCTGCCTCTACGTAGATGTCATTTAATATCTCTGATTTCACTTCCACAAATGTAATACATTTTAGAAAAATCTCTATACTCTGAAGTGCATGAGATCTCAAAGCATTCTGTATATTAATGCCTTATAGTTCCACCGTGACAGAGGACTAAAGAGAACACTTGAATTTGAACTTCAAGCCTATCCTTTGCCTCTCTTCTCACAAAATCTGTTTGGCTAGAAGTGGAGGGTTTGAAATTTTCTCTACTTAAGATCTGGAATTTTCTATTATAGGAAAATTGTAAGATTGTAAAATTCTATGATTTACTCTGCTGCTTTCTAAATTATGGATTGTGACATACTACAGGGTCAAAAAATTGGTTGTGATCAGGGTTTGGTTGGTTGGTTGATTTTTTACATTTTTATGAAATAAAACAGAATAGAAAATATAAAAATGGTTTTTACATAGTAGAGTTTTGTCACAAATTGTAATTTAATAATGCTACATTTGCTAAATAAAATTTAAATATGTAAATGTCATTATATCTTGTTTCTAAATTTTTGTTTTAATTTATAAGTATATATACATATATATAAATTTTTGAGCTCTCTTGAATTAATAAATTGTTTTTATTACTGTGATCCCAGAATAAATATGTTTAAAAACCACTTATGTGATTGTCTGCCTGGCTCTTGAGGTAAAAATGGTAAATACAATAATTTAGCTAATTATTTTCTCTACAACTAAATCCTGGGTGTCAAGAATATATTTTTTTTATAGATTAATACATATTGTCTTCTATGTCATTCAAAGCTGATCACAGACCTAATCGTTCTATGAAGTGTATATATAGTCTCTTTCTTGGGGCAATAAGCCTCATTGCATAGTGTCAGTGATGAAAAGCTAGAAGTGAACATATATAGGGAAGAAAGAAAAATATATTTATTTAATATTTTCTAAAATCTGCTATATATATTTTAAAAAGTTTTACCATATTAAAAACAAAACAAAAAAAAAACGAATACTATGTGCTTACTGAAATAAATCCCAGGATATATTGATAAATCAAGAAATAATGTTTATGTTTAAAAGACAACTCATAAAACGGAAATGAAAATTTAGAAAAGTAGATGAACTGAAGTTTTGCCTTTTTTTGTGGTAATATTTTAAGATAGCTTTACTATCTGTTGTAAATTCTTGGCATTTTTGTCTAATTTTTATATATAAATGTTGTTTTATTTTTATTTTATGAATGACTCCTCTAAAGTTTACTAGTATATTTAATTTTTTATTTATTTATTTATTTTTTTCCTTTTTGTCTTTTTTACTGACTGGTAATGGGATCGCAACCCTCGGTGTCGTGCCCACATCGGGGACCAGCAACGGGATTGCAACCCTCAGTGCTGCGCCCGCACCACGCTCAGCCAGTGAGCGGGAACTGGTCTCCACATGGGATCCAAACCCTCGGCGAGAGCGCCGCTGTGCTCTCAAGTGGCGCACTCTCCAGTGCACCACCGGGCCGGCCCTATTTAATTTTTTAAATGAAGGGAATAATTTTCATGAAATTAGAAATCGATGTTTTTGTCCTCAGATGTAACGGTGAGCATATATGATTACTCCCTCCCTCTTTAAAAAAAAAATACTAAAATGAAAGTAGAGAATTATGGAAAGACAAGATTAATTATAAATAAATAAAAACTGAATTTGCTACATAATCCCTTATACTTAATCCTGATTGAAATTGCAGGCCTCCAAGTCACCCAGGTGAATTTCCAGGGTTTACTCAAGGACTTGCCAGGGGTT
>NW_007774602.1:0-2831 GCF_000696425.1 Galeopterus variegatus | reverse complement strand
GGAACCGGTCTGTACATGGGATCCGAACCCTCGGGCAGGAGCGCTGCCGCGCTTCCCAAGCGGTGCACTATCCAGTGCGCCACCAGGCCGGTCCCGTAAATAAATTTTAAGGACAAAATATTAAGGATTAGTAGAAGAGCTCCAGTGATAACCAGTATGGAATAAGCTCATTGCAGCCTATTTTTCACAATGATTGCAACAAAAACTCTTCCTAGGATACAAAATGAGACTGAGGGGAATTACAGGAAGATAGTGGACCGGAGAAACCTAGGGCACCTTCCTCCCACAAAAGACCAGAACAAGCCTACTGCTGCCACCACCACATTCACCAGTGACATTGTCAGGCCCCAGGAGTGTCACCTGCCTTCCCATAGTGAGGTTCGTCCAGCCCCCTACCACTGCCGCCTTCAGCATGACTCCCTCCATTACTGATGCTGGCAGCCATCACCACTGCTGTTGTAGTACCAGCCAGACCAACTCCACACAGGATCCCCATCAATATCACCACACCAGCCAGCTCAGTTGTGTGTAGTACCCCCAGCCATAGCTGCCTGCAGTGCAGCTCCCACCACGAGCAGCCGTCACACCAGCCAGACCAGCCATGCGAGGGATCCCCTGCTAATGCTGAAGCAGTAGTCAACCTAGCTTGTTGCAAGACCCCTCCACCACTGCCAACTATAGTGCAGCTACTGCCACTTCCACTGGTGGCAATCATACACAGTACCACTGCTACCACCACACCAGTTAGAGTGGCCATGCACATTTCCCACCACTGCCATCACACATTGACACAAGGAGGGTCATAAGCAGAGCTGTCAGAAAATGGTAAGCCATTGCAGACTCACAACCTAGTGACCCAACCCACAGAGGTAATTGTGCTGTCCCCATGGGCATGCACAGGAAATAGAAGCTGCATAAGCACACATACAACTGCCTTGACCCAGGGAGAGACAATAGAGAATACAGAAACCCAGGATAGCCAAAGAGGGTACAGAAGAAAATTTCCAGCCATAACCAACCCTTCCCCCAACCAAGGAAAGCAAGAACCCAGGAGAAGCACGCATCTGTAGAAACAAGGAAAGAGAAACTTCGCCCAGGGTCACCTATTGAAGCTGAGGAGATCCAGCATACCCTATTGCACATATAAGTGTCAAGGGACACTGGCTAGGGAGACAACAAGCCCACCCAGGGTCACCCAACACAGCCAAAGAGTGACAAATCATCCAGGAGCTTCACCCAAGTCCTTGAGATCTCACCCATGTCCTCCATGACCCAACACAGTGTCATTAACCACAGAAAGAAACCACTAAGTGCCCAAGTGCCTAGGTCATGGAGGCACTCCCATGCAGTTTTGACATTGAATACATCTAGAGTATCCACACAGAGACAACACTACTGTTTCTCCCTGGAACCAATAATAAAACACCTTACTCAGTCAATATAAAACACATCTTACTGGAGAAAGTAAGTCTGTTTCTTCAAATCCCACACTGAGTAATAGAAGAAGCAACTGCTCTACCAGATGATCAGACATCAATGTATAGATACTAGAATTATGAAAAAAAACAAGAATATATGACACCACCAAAGGAATACAATGATTCTCAAGTACCAGACCTCAAGCAAAAGGAAAGCCTTGAAATGTCTGAAAGGGAATTCTGAGTAACAGTCTTAAATAAACTCAGCGGGATACAAGAAGACTCAATTGGACAGCACAATTAAATGAGAAAAACAATCCAGGACATGAAGGAGGAAATTTACAAAGAGATAAATGCCATAAGAAAGAATATAGCAGAACTCCTGGAACTGAAAGTTTCATTCAATGGGGGGAAAGCAAACAAACAAACTAAACTAAACTAAACTAAAACTACAATTGAGAGCATAGGCAGCAAGCTAGAGTGAACAGAAGAAAAAGAATTCTGATTCCTGAGACAGTCTTTTTGAAATAACCCAAAAGATAAAAAAGAAAAAAGAATTTTAAAAATGAAGAAAATCTAAGAGAGCAAGCAAACAACATTGAGTGCGTGAACACTTCCATCATGGGTTTTCCTGTGGGGAAGGAGAAAGAAAAAAGCATTGAAAACCTATTGAATGAAACAATAGCAGAAAACTTCCCAGGTATTGATAGAGATACAAATGTCCAGACCCAACAGACTCAAAGATCTCCAGATTCAATCCAAAAAGGTCTTTCCTGAGACATATTGTAGTCAAACTGTCAAAGTCAAAGACAAAGAGAGAATCTTAAAAACAGCAAGAGAAAAGCATCAAGTCACCTATAAGAGAGTCCCCAGTAGACTAATAGCAGACTTCTCAGTAGAAACCCTACAGCCAGAAGAGAAAAGGATGATATATTCAAAGTACTGAAGGAAAAAAGCTGCCAGCCAAGAATATTATATACAGGAAAACTATCCTTCAGAATTGAAGGGAGAATAGTTTACTTCCCAGGCAAACAAAAGATGCAGGAGTTCACCACCACATGACCAGCTCTACAAGAAATCCTTAAGAGAGTCCTACACCTGGAACCCAAAAAACAATAATCACCACCATGAGTACATGAGAAAGAACAAACACCACTGGTAGAACAGATATGCAAAGGAAAAAAGAAAAAAAAAAACAACTATGCCATACCACTTTAAAAAACCAAAAACTCTGAAGACAAACAATAAAAATGGAAGAAAGGAACAAAAGATATTTATTTATTTATTTATTTTCCTTTTTGTCTTTCTTCGTGACCGGCAACGGATCGCAACCCTCAGTGTCGCGCCCGTACCGGACCGGGACCGGCCACGGGATCGCAACCCTCGGTGTTGCTCCCGCCCCTCGCTCAGCCA
>NW_007774601.1:2754-3999 GCF_000696425.1 Galeopterus variegatus | reverse complement strand
CACCATCAGCAGCCTCCAGGCTGAGGATGTTGCAGTTTATTACTGTCAGCAGCATTATAGCTCTCCTCGTCCGGCCAAGGGACCACGGTGGAAGTGAAACGTGAGTAAGTCCAAACTGTCCTTCCTCAGTGGTCTGTGTTTTGTGGCTTCTGTGTCTATGAAGGGATCTATAAGCCGACTCTTTGAAACCAGGCTATGACATCCTCCAAGCCAAAGCTAAAGATGAACTCTGTAAGCAAACTTGAAAATTTATTGTGCATGTTCCATAAAGAGAAAGATTCAGTCATTGGGTGAGGATAACTTATCTAAGTCATACTTCAGAAATTTACTGGGGAGCATAACAAAGTGTTCTGGACAGAGCCTTTCTCAATTGTCAGAAAGGGAAACTCAGTTTTTGTATAGGAGGGACGTTAACAGGAACCATTGTGTGTACGATTTGGGCCAGGGGACGAAGCTTGAGATCAAACGTAAGTGCATTTTTGCTCAATTATTTGTGAGGTTTTGGTCCTGTTGTATCCTTTGTGAGAGTTGTGATATTTTGGTTAAATGAACCATGCCTGGCGACCCAAAAGTAAATACCAGAACACCAGAAAATAGCAAAATTGAAAGCTGAGCAAACACAAATTGCTAGGTTTGTGAGGAGAATAGGATTTGTAGAGAGAATGGGAAACTGCTGGGGTTTTCTCTGAATTCACTGATCTCGTATGATTGGCTTCAAACGGAGGTTTTTGTTAAGGAGGGACTGTTAGATTCCTCTTTGTGGCTCATTTTCAGCCAGGGGACCAAGGCGGAAATCAGACGTAAGTGCATTTTTGCTCAATTATTTGTGAGGTTTTGCTCCTGTGGTATCATTTGTGAACGTTTGTGATATTTTGGTTAAATGAACCATGCCTGGTGACCGAAAAAGTAAATGCCAGGACACCAGAAAATAGCCAACTTGAAAGCTGTGACAAATTGCTCGGTTTGTGAGGAGAATAGAATTTGAAGAGAGAACTGGAAAGAAACTGCTGGGTTTTTCTGTGAATTCGCTTATCTTGTATGATTGGCTTCAAATGGAGGTTTTTGTTAAGGGGAAAGTATTAGAGTCCTCGCTGTGGCTCAGTTTCGGCCAGGGGACCAAGGTGGAAATCAAACATAAGTGCACTTTTCTAATCCTTTTTCTTATAGGGTTGTAAAATTTGGGGGGGGGTGGTTCTGTTTATCATGTGAGTCAAAGTCATTTCCAAGGAGAATGGAATCCTTCCA
>NW_007774601.1:0-2263 GCF_000696425.1 Galeopterus variegatus | reverse complement strand
AATTATTTTGTAAGACGTCTATAAAAATCAATAGCATGCACTAAAGATCAGTAAGAAGTTAGAAAAGTTTGCCGTGAAGGAGAGGCAGCTCACTTGAGAATCAGCCACAGTGGCATCTTTAGGATCTAAAACTGAGTGATAAACTGTAAAAATGAGAGATTCCATAGGAATAAGGCCTTGATGGATAACTCTTTTTCTTTAAATTCAATTTCTGCATTACACTAAACTAGATCTTTTATTATACTGATGGAAAGACAGTTGTTCACAAAAGCCGTTTCAAAGAAAATTTTTTGAGGGAGAGAGAGTAAATAATTGCATTTTTAAAATGCCCACTGGACTGTAGGAAAATAGGAGTTATTTTAAAGAGTATGTTCTTTTATTTCCCTCAGTTATTACGTGTCCATATTTTTATAACGCTGAGAAGGCCGTGACACAGCTAGTATGGTGTGTAGACCGCGTGGTGGTCTCTTTTCATGACTGAATGACTTACGGGGCCTGGCAAGCACGCACCTGTGACAGTGTGCCTTGCCACTAAGGGCCGTGGCAACCCTGCGTTAGCCATTTAACTGTGGGGCCGGCCTTCCTGCCACACAGTGATACAAATACTGCCACCAAGTGAAAAGAGAAAGAAAACGCGGTGGGCTCTGAGCTAATGTGGGAAAAGCCGAGAGAAGACTGACTTATTAAAGAGTTCAGAAACAAACTTCATATTCATTATTATATTCCATTAATGAAAATTTCCATTAAGGGACTATAAAGAACTTAAAGTTATTTTTTTTCAGTGATATATATAATTATTTCAATACTCTCTTATAAAATTTATCTAAATAATATAATCTCAATTTTTTAAAAATGTATAACTGTTAAGAGAAAATTCACACCAGCAAAAATCAAATTTAATGCCAGAAATCTGGCCATTCAGGTCTTGATCAATTCACTTTTACTGAGTTTACATTATCATTGAGGTGAATTTACTGATAAAAAATAAGATAAATTTGTGACTTGTTTTTAATTTTGAAAAATGTATCTGCTATGGGTAGGATTATATTTCAGTTGTACAAAATAGCTAATCATATCAGTGTAATTAATAAAAAGTTAATATAAACGTATTTCCAAAACTTTAATTCTCCGATAGAAAAATTTTAATCTGGGTATTTTAAATCCATAACCTCTAACTAGTTGTTGCTGCTGCTATTTACCCGACCTGATTCAAAAGTGAGACTTAAAAAGATTATTCTGTTTCTGCAACAAATTGATAGGACTATTTTAGCTCTTTTAAAACTAATATAGAACTGTTTAAAACTAAACTCTTGAACTGTACTAAACTAATTTAAACTATTTTAGGACCTTTTACAAAACTCTTAACAAGCTTTACATTTTATTGAAATCTAATAAATATCTTGAAATAATTTCCATATTAAATATGCAAATTGTTTAATATTTTACTGATAGATGAAAAATTTAAAGTTACCAAGGATTCACCCAGATAGAAGTATATGCATAGAATATTTCTCCTGCTTTGTTTTCCAAAGATTATATGATTTTGCTGTCAATTATTTGGGGAAAAATATAGTAATGAAAAAGAAAAAAATATTAAACATAAAATGTTCAGTGTCTTATGTTGGATTATTTGGTTAACATTGAGGTTAGTTTTATCAAAACCTGTTCACATATCTGTTGAGTTCTTCCAGCAAAGGATTCTTGATTTTTTATTTTAACTATTGCTTTCCTACCTGGGAGTTTAAATCCCCACAGAGGGGGATTTCCAAGAGGCCATCTGGCAGCTGCTCAAGGTCAGAAGTGAAGCTAGACAGTTCCTCCTAGGCAGGTGGCCAAGACGACATTTGTCCCATCCTTGGTCTGGCTGAACATTGCCCCATATGGTTATGAGCCATCAGGCCAGGGCCTGGGTCTCACTCTTAGGCCTTTGTGGGAGTGCTGCTAGCATTGAGCACAAAGGGCAAAGGATCTGACTCCCACCAAGGTGTAGATACAGGGCTCAGAGCCCACTCTGAGGGTAGGTTTAGCCTGGCTAAGCCAAAGGAAGCCTGGGGGAACCTGACATTATGGCACAGTCTAGGAGAAGCACAGAGGCAAGGAAAGCCAACAAAGGCTTTCCCTGAAACAGCCGCTGCAGGTCTTCTGCTGCCCTATCTGCTTCCACATAGAGGGGCCATGACCTTGTTCTGACTTCTAAACTCGGAGGGGCTCAGATGAGGTGGCCTGTATCTCTTTGCCTTAAGCCCTGAGAATACTACAGAAG
>NW_007774600.1:2473-4000 GCF_000696425.1 Galeopterus variegatus | reverse complement strand
GGTTCCCGCTCGCTGGCTGAGCGAGGCGCGGGAGCAACGCCGAGGGTTGCGATCCCGTTGCCGGTCCCGGTCCGGTGCGGGGGCGACACTGAGGGTTGCGATCCGTTGCTGGACACGGAAAAAGACAAAAAAAAAAGAAAAAACCTCATTTTTCCTTTAGGAACTAGCAAGTACTTTGTGGGTTGATACTTTGGCAATATGTGAATGTTCTTTCACCTCATGGTCTTAGTATCTATCAATAGTCCTTGTTTGAATTGATATTTTTGATGCAAAATAGTAAGTTTTTAAAAAAGAAATGAGTTTATATTATATTTTATGATCATAAAATGGTGTGCTGGGCCGGCCCGGTGGCGCACTGGATAAGTGCGGCACTTGGGAAGTGCGGCGGCGCTCCCGCCCGAGGGTTCAGATCCCACATACAGACCGGTTCCCGCTCACTGGCTGAGCGAGGCGCGGGAGCAACACCGAGGGTTGCGATCCCGTTGCGAGTCCGGGTCCGGTACGGGGGTGACACTGAGGGTTGCGATCTGTTGCCGGACATGGAAAAAGACAAAAAAAAAAAATGGTGTGCTGCTATTTTACCTATGATCCTTGTATTTTATTTATAATCCTTGCATTTTACAGGCAAGTTTCTATTAGTCTATTCTCACAAACAATGCTGTACCAAATTTCATCCTACAGGCATTTTTGGGGGCACCTAGCCTAGTATCCTTTAAGGAACAATTTCTAGAAATAGAGATCAAATTTCACATATGGTAAATTTCAATGCATGTTTCCAAAACTTCTCACCAGAAAGGATGACCCAGTGCCGTCTCCCTTTACGGCATGGCACGTGCTGTGCTGTGCCTTTGTGCCTATCTAAGAAAAGGCGTTTCTCTCAGGGGCTTAATGGCAGAATCTTGAGGCCCTGATAGGCGTATTAAGAATACTAGAAATGTAATAATAATAATAATAATAATAATAATAATAATAATAATAATAATAATAAATGATGATGCTGAGGGAACCTGATAATTCATAGGATGGTTATCTTTAAAATTCTATCTTTTTTAGCAGGCATTCTTCTGTAATGAAAGCTTTCTCACATTACCCAGTTAGCTCCTTTCTCAAGAAACTACAAGTCTTTAAAGCCACAGTAAGGGGCCTCTTAAAATTACCATTCTCTCTCTCTCTCACACACACACACATACACACACACATGCAGCTCCCCATTGAATTTATGGATTATCATTTATTCATTTTTTCAATCAATTACTATTGTTATTGTCATATTTGATGCTCAGACAATTGTCCCAAATGCAGCCAGTGGCAATCTTTGCAGCTGGTTTCTGTGTGCTATGATGCCCCTTCATTCGTCTCTGATGCTTTCGTGCTCTCTGGCAGGTTGAGATAGACCAGCTTTTACCTGCAATCCCCTTACCTCAGAGCTGGAATCAGCCATTAAGTCCCTGTTTCTATAAAATGGATAATGGTATTTAGATGCCACAGTCTGGATTCTGGCTGTGCTCATTGCCACTGGATCACCCC
>NW_007774600.1:0-986 GCF_000696425.1 Galeopterus variegatus | reverse complement strand
TCCTCTTCCAGGGGGCAAAACTGAGGCCCGTGGGGTTGTGGGACTCAACCAAGGGAGCCGCGTGAATTCCAGGTAGGGCTGGCATGGACTCAGGCCCAGAGCGCCTCATGTGTGTGGCGGCACTCATGGACGAGTCTGTCCAGAGGGGCGAGGAAGAAGAGGAGACCATCCCCTCATGGCCTCTAGGACTTCAGGGTCCCAGGAACCCCGGGCTCACCAGCAGACATGGGAAGCACAGACTGATTTGTTTGGAGGTTTTGCTCCAAAGCTCCAACATAGATACAGAGTTCTAAGTTCTAGTCATTAGTATTGAACAACCGTTTAAATTTTTTTGAGCGTATGCTCCCAAAATTGGAGAAATTCTGCTTTTCTTTGATGGACATTATTTCCCCATGGGCCCTGAGAGAGCGGGTTTCCACTCGCCTGCTGTGATGTCCCTTCTGGGGTTTAGTGTACTGGTACCACCCACCACAGTCATCACCCAACATTTGCTTGTCCAGCTATGCTATGGTCAGCACAGTAGACACTGCGTAGACTCAAGAGGGGTTAGAAACCTATTTAATTAGTAATAAAATGCCTGGGAGGTAGACTCTGGGAAACTGTGGCCAGAGCCCCCCAGGGGCCACCCCCGTTGAATAATGTTTGGACTAGCCTGGAAAGATGTGGGAACATACTCACAGCTCTGTCCTCACCCCCTCCCCCCACCACCTCCTCTTCTTGTTCGAGAATTCTTTTGACACCGATCTGCAGTCAGGACTCAAAATTAAATTCTTCTGCATTATTAAATCAAGTATTTGGCTTAATATTTTAAAATCTGAGGCCAGTTGAGACCCAAAAGCACTCCAGCAGTGCCTCGCGTTCCTATTGAAATTAAAAGCTTGCTGGAAGAAAACACAGCTGGCGGATGGCTGCAGAGGTTCGCTGGCGGCAGTGGCCTGCTCATGTGTCTCTGAGCATTTCTTTCCAAGCTTGTGTTCTAAGCTCCT
>NW_007774599.1:3106-4001 GCF_000696425.1 Galeopterus variegatus | reverse complement strand
GAGTGTTGAGTAGTGTTCTAACAAGACTGTAAGTTATTGATGATCACCTTAGCCTTTGGAAGCTTGGTTTTAGACTTTGTTTTGATGTGTCTAATTCAGTTTTGCTTTAGTCCTAGGCAATATTCCTCAGTCCTGGGACATGGTCCTTACTCCCAGGGTGCAGCCTTTCTGAGGTTTTGTTGGAAATCCCAAAGTGTTTCCAAATTCCTCTAACTTGGTGTGACTCAAACTCCAAGCTGTCTCCCCAGCACTTGGCAGCTGTTTAAGCCTCTGATCAGTTCTCTAAGGCTGTTGTTTGTCTTTGGTTCCTTGGAATCTTAATCATTGTACAATTCAAGAGTTAGACAAGGATTTGGGAGGAGTTCATGTGGGGATATTAGGCTCCCCTCTTGTGGTTCTCTCCTTTTGGGGTATTCTTTTCAATTTCTAGCTACTCTGGAAGCCCCAAACACTCACCTCTGGGTCCTCTGGCCAACCAGACTGCAGCCTTGCACAAGTTCCAGATGGACAAGAGTGTGGTCAGAGGAAGGATTGGATGAGTGTGGGTCTCACGCAGTGATTGCTTTTGTTCAAGTGTTGTATCCTCTCCAGCCTCTGTCTGCTTCGGGCCATTCTCCAGAACCTGGAAACAGTTGTGTGTATTTTTTAAGGATTTCATGCACAGTTTGCAATTGTCATCAACAGAAGGGTCAGGCTAACACAGATGGACCTGACTTATGGTGGTTAGACTTGATTTTTTGACCTGACAGTGGGTTTATCAGACGTAACCTCATTGTAAGTTGAGGAGCATCTGTGTAAGTTTTTCCACCAGTGACAGAAGCTGAAAGTCAGGAGGCAAGATTTTTTTTTTTTTCCTTTTTGTCTTTTTTCGTGTCCGGCAACGGATCGCAACCCT
>NW_007774599.1:0-2033 GCF_000696425.1 Galeopterus variegatus | reverse complement strand
CCCTCGGTGGGAGCGCCACCGCGCTCCCAAGCAGTGCACTGTAGCAGTGCGCCACCAGGCCAGCCCGAGAGGCAAGATTTTAAAGACGATTCAGTGCAAAGTGTACAGCCTATGGGAACAGATAGGGTCGACTTAATGACACTAACCCCTTTCTGCTGATGCAAAAGCTGAGACAGCACAGCCCTTGCGAGCTGGTGTGGGGTCCTGCTGGAGTGTTTGTATACTCTCCGTCAGCCACAGACACTGCCACACTGCTGCCACGCTCTTTCCTAACTCTAGCCCAAGCCATGTGCTGCCCTCCCGCAGGGCCCAGTGGGGCCTCCTCCCTGCCACTGCCCCAAGTTTCCCGAAAAGTGTCCCCTTGAGTCTCTGCCCGGCGTTCTCTCTTCAGGGCTCAGACCCGGGGGCTGGGTCTGGATTATCCCTGAGATGCTGGGCCCCACATGCAAATCAGCTCATGCAGCTCAAGGTTGGTGGGAAAGACTCTGCAGCTCACCACTGGTGTAAAAGTTCAGCTCTGGTGCCCCATGCACACTGCACTCTCGAGGGTAATAGATGATTTATGGAGGGAAAGCAAGCACAGGAACCCAGATGTGGGGTTCTGTCTGTAGCATCAAAGGAAAACTTCAGCCAAATTCCAAGGTCAGGGAAAACAGGCAGGAGGAAGCACAAGCGGTTCCTAGACATTGCTTTGGCATTCAGAGCCGGGACTGGAGGAATCAGGGAGGGCTCCCTGGAAGAGGTAGCAGCTGGACCTGGCAGGACAGCAGCATGGGGCATGGGAAGGGAGGCACAGATTGCTAAAAAGGCCTCACACGGGTAGGTATGGGCCAAGCATGGCACTCACGTCTGAGCTGGGAATGGGGTCCACAGGCGTGTCAGAGGATGGCTCCATCCCCTCACACTTCTGCCCTTCTGCTTTTGCCCCAGACCTTTGGCGCTGCAGACTGGGAAGTATTCCACATCGGGGAGAGGATCTTCCTTGCTGTTGCCAACAGTCACAGCTATGATGTGGAAGTGCAGGTGCAGAACGATTCCTATGTCATCAACTCCGTCATCTACGAGCTGAACATCACCGCACAGACTTTCGTCAAGTTCCAGGACATTCTCACCTGCAGGTGACCTGCTCAGGGTGGGCCTGCACCGCGTTTGCATCCTGGAGCTGAGCCTGTCACAGAGCATGGCACATCATGCGCGGTGCTCCATTTCACCTGGGGCGGGTGGGTGGCCATTCTCATTGGGTGGATGGGATAGCCGGGGCTCTGCGAGGGCAAAGGGTGACTCTGTATAACCAGGGGCAGTGTGGGGCCCAGGCCTGGGATGCCTCCTGACTGCATTCCTGAAACCTGCCTCTCTAGCCTCCACTGAAGGCCACACAAATCACCCCATTTCCCGTGATGGTCACATCTGCCCTGCCCCCGACAACATCAGGACATAGAGATGTGTTGAGGCAGAAGGAGGTCCAGGGAGGATGGAGGTGGTGCGGGGGTGGGTGGGCAGTCAGTGAGTACCAGATGGTGCTGGTTCTGGACCAACATGCTCCGCAGGGCCTCTGAAGGGGCTTGGGGCACCACATTTGGGATGCCAGGCACTGAGAACCCATAACCATCCCCACCTGCCCAGAGCTTTCTCTGGGGTGGAGATTTGGAAATCTGTGCCTGAAAATGCAGCAGGATCTGTGTTGTTCAGAGCCCAGAAGCAGGGGCTTAGCGGGCTCAGCGTAGGGCTGGCTCCCGGTGCTCAGGATGGTCCATCGGAGCAGCGGCCAGGCCGAGCTCCCCTACTCCTGCGTCCTTCCTGCACGCAGCCATGTTCACTGTCCTCCCAAGTGCCAGCTGCGTCCTCAGCCTGAGATGCACAGCGGTGAATTAAGTGAGATCTTTGGGGGAAAGAGGCCTCTAAATTGAACTAAGTAGAAAAATTAAGGTGAGATCGTGAAATGACATGATCCAGTCCAAGAGAAGACCATATCCAAGGGGTCTTTGAAAAGTTTATGAAGAGATTTGTGTAATCTTTTCATTGTATTTTATAAC
>NW_007774598.1:0-4001 GCF_000696425.1 Galeopterus variegatus | reverse complement strand
GAAACATCTACCTTTAATACCATGTAGGCTTTGAATCTATTTTGAATGTATTTTCCTGCATCCTATAGTAGGGTGCATATTTCTAGAAATATGTCCATTCACATATTTTGTCCATGTTCATTGACATGTTTAAGTTTCTGATAACTTACAGAGTTCATTCTGTAATTTTTATCTATTCCAAAGATATTACTTATTTTACCCTGATTTGAAATATTTTATCCAGCACTCTGTATGGTGTTTTTATATTTTTAATTACCTGTGTGTCCCTATATCTATTGCCATAATTTTTTTGAATAATAATGATATTGATAACTTAATTTGGGTTAAGTACTGTGAAAGGAATTTCTCTTTCTTAATTAGATTTATAGGACTTTTTCAGCTTTTGTGTTTTGTCTATTTATGTAAAGAATAGTTCTGAGATTTACTTATCATGTCTGCTGGTTGACACATTTTTTAATAATTAAATTGAAATTTTAAAATTAATTAAATCCATTTTACTGTATTTTATCATTTTCTTCTATTTTCTTTGAAACTGATTTTACATTATTTTTCTTTATTTTTGAGATTTAAAAAATATTATTTAATAAAAAGTTATTTAATAATTTAAATTTTTGTATGTTTATATTTGTTATGTGGATATATCATATTCTCATTTAAGATAGTTTCTAAATAGTCTATTTTATCATGCATTTTACTCTTCAACTCAATAGACTCTTATAAAAGCAGCTTTCAATTTCCATGGTTAGGGCTTGTAAAATTGTTTTTAAAATATCCATACTAACTGAATCTTGAACAGATAATGTGGTCTACACAATGTTTAGTTTGGGGTACTTATTGCAATTTTGTGTCCTGTAAACACAATATTTAAACAAATCTTTTTAGACATAAGAAAAAAAGATAATTTTCAGTTTATGGAATTCAAAATTAAATATATATCTAGTTATACACATTTTCTAATTTTATTAATCTGATCATCACTATCCATACACATTTTGACTATTTCATTCATTATACAAATCAAACTAAAAAGCAGAGTAGTATTCCATTGTGTAGATATACCGTATTTTCCATATCCACTCATCTGATGGTGGACATTTGGGCTGGTTTCAACTCTTAGCTATTGTAAATAGTGCTGCAATGAATATTGGAGAACAGATATACCTTCGACTTGATGATTTCCATTCCTCTGGGTTTATTCCCAGCAGTGGGATACCTGGGTCATATGGTAGATTATCTGCAATTGTTTGAGGAATCTCCATACCATTTTCCATAGAAGCTGCACATTTTGCCATCCCACCAACAATGTATGAGAGTTCCTTTTCTCTGCAACCTTATCAACATTTATCATTCACAGTCTTTTGGATATTAGCCATCCTAACTAGAGTAACATGATATCTCAGTGTGGTTTTGATTTGCATTTCCTGAATGCTGAGTGATGTTGAGCACTTTTTCACGTGTCTGTTGGCCATTCGTATATCTTCTTTTGAGTAATGCCTATTTAGCTCCTTTGTCCATTTTTAATTGGGTTACTTGTTTTTTTTTGTTGTTGTTGTAAAGTTGTTTCAGTTCCTTGTGTATTCTGGATGTTAATTAATTCAGTTCCTTGTGTAATCTGGATGTATATTTTGCATATATTTCCTCCCACTCTGTTGGTTGTCTTTTAAGTCTGTTAATTGTTCTGTGCTGTGCAGAAGCTTTTTAGTTTCATATAATCCCATTTGTTTATTTTTACTTTGGTTGCCTGTGGTTTGGGGGTTATATTCATGAAGTCTATGCCCAGTCCTACTTCCTGAAGTGTTTCTCCTAGGTTTTCTTTAATAAGTTTTATTGTTTCAGGGTGTATATTTAATTCCTTAATCCATTTTAAGTTGATTTTAGCATATGGTGAGAGGGATGCATCTAGTTTCATTCTCCTGCATATGGATATCCAGTTACCCCAGCACTATTTGCTGAAGAGGCAGCCTCTTACCCACTGTATAGGCTTGGTGTCTTTGTCAAAGAGCAGATGGCTGTAGGTGTTTGGATTGATTTCTGGATTCTCTATTTTATTCCAATGACCCATGTGTCTGTTTATGCCAGTACCATGCTGTTTTGGTTGCTATAGCTTTGTAGTATAGTTTAAAGTCAGGTAGAGTTATGCCTCCAGCTTTATTATTATTATTTATTTATTATTATTATTATTATTATTATTATTATTATTATTATTATTATTATTATTATTATTATTATTATTATTATTATTATTATTATTATTATTATTATTATTATTATTATTATTATTATTATTATTATTATTATTATTATTATTATTATTATTATTATTATTATTATTATTATTATTATTATTATTATTATTATTATTATTATTATTATTATTATTATTATTATTATTATTATTATTATTATTATTATTATTATTATTATTATTATTATTATTATTATTATTATTATTATTATTATTATTATTATTATTATTATTATTATTATTATTATTATTATTATTATTATTATTATTA
The DNA here is from genome assembly GCF_000696425.1 of Galeopterus variegatus. Classification (NCBI taxonomy): domain Eukaryota; kingdom Metazoa; phylum Chordata; class Mammalia; order Dermoptera; family Cynocephalidae; genus Galeopterus; species Galeopterus variegatus. Next base: position 1,485 of record NW_007774598.1, on the reverse strand, counting down.
TTATTATTATTATTATTATTATTATTATTATTATTATTATTATTATTATTATTATTATTATTATTATTATTATTATTATTATTATTATTATTATTATTATTATTATTATTATTATTATTATTATTATTATTATTATTATTATTATTATTATTATTATTATTATTATTATTATTATTATTATTATTATTATTATTATTATTATTATTATTATTATTATTATTATTATTATTATTATTATTATTATTATTATTATTATTATTATTATTATTATTATTATTATTATTATTATTATTATTGAATAGAAATGCTACTGATTTTTGTGTGTTGATTTTGTATCCTGCTACTGTGCCAAAGTCATTTATCACCTCCAAGAGTTTTTTTGTAGAGGCTTTAGGCTGTTTGATATATAGGATTATGTCATCTGCAAACAGGAACAGTTTGACTTCATCTTTTCCAATCTGGATGCCCTTTATTTCCTTCTCTTCTCTGATTGCTCTGGTTAGTACTTCCAACACTATGTTGAATAGGAGTGGTGAGAGTGGGCATCCTTGTCTAGTTCCTGTTCTTAAAGGAAAAGCTTTCTGCTTTTCCCCATCCAGGATGATATTGGCAGTGGGTTTATCATATATGGCTTTAATTAAGTTGAGATAGTTTCCATTTATATCTAATTTGTAGAGAGTCTTTACAATGAACGACTTTTGAATTTTATCAAATGCTTTTTCAGCATCTATAGAAATGATCATATGGTCATTGTGTTTGATTTTATTGATATGGTGTATCACATTTATTGATTTGCATATGTTGAACCAACCTTGCATCCCTAGGATGAATCTCACTTGATCATGGTGGATAATTTTGCATATGTGTTGCTGTATTCCGTTAGCTAGTATTTTATTGACGATTTTTGTGTCTATATTCATCAAGAATACTGGCCTGTAGTTTTCTCTTTTTTGTTGTATCTTTACCTGGTTTTGGTATCAGAGTGATGTTTGCTTCCTAGAATGAGTTTGGGAGAATTGCCTCTGTTTCAATCTTTTGGAATAGTTTGTAGAGAATTGGTGTCAATTCCTCCTTGAATGTTTGGTAGAATTCTGCTGTGAATCCATCTGGTCCTGGGCTTTTCTTTGTTGGGAGCCTTCTGATATCAGCTTCAATCTCTTTTATTGTTATGGGTCTGTTCAGATTTTCTACATCATCGTGGCTCTGTTTTGGTAGTTTGTGTGTGTCCAGAAATTTATCCATTTCCTCCAGATTTTCGAATTTGTTGGTATATAGTTGTTAATAGTAGTGTCTAATGATTCCTTCAGAGGTTCAGTTGCAATATCACCTTTTTCATTACTAATTTCTGTTATTCTGTCTTCTCTCTTCTTTTTTTTAGTTAGCCATGCTATTTTTTGTCAATTTTATTTATCTTTTTATGAAATCAACTTTTTGATTCATTGATCTTTTGTATCATTTTCTGGGTTTCAATTTCATTAAGTTCTG
>NW_007774597.1:2838-4001 GCF_000696425.1 Galeopterus variegatus | reverse complement strand
GTTAAAGTTAAAGTTAAAGGTTAAAGGTTAACCTTAAAGTTAAAGGTTAAGGTTCTGGCACCTGAACAGAAACCAGGTGGATTTCTAGGAATCAAGGTAGGTCAAATCAAGGAAGTAACAAGGATAAGCAGTGGATCAGGTGAGCAGGTGCTCAGGTAGCAACTTGCAGGTAGAAACCTGGGATGGGACATCATTATGGGAGAAAGGCAGAAACTCAAACCAGTAAAAGGTGTATGGCAGCTTTAATCACAGTTAAGAAAACCTCTTTTGTACTTATTTGTGATGGCCTGTGAACGACTTCCAAGGATTTTCTGGTTGGAGCTGGGAAGGTAGAGGCAAAGCTAAGGGTGATGCCATGGTTTGGTTGCTGAAGTTAGTGAAAGAGAGACATTTGTCTGCTCGATTATCCTTTGACAGATGTCATCATAAACACTAATTTAATGAATGCCTGTCATGTACAGGGCATTATTCCCAGACATTAAGAGCTTACTGAGTTGAGAACACAGAGCTTAGGCCTCCGAAGGTCAACCATAGTGGGAAGTAGGGTGTGTTGGGAATCACATGGGGGATACTCCTGGTGAGTTCTGTTGAGTTCAGAGAAAGGGGTGATCTAGTGGGTTGGGGGTGGACCCCAAAATATAGTGAAGAAGATAGAGTGAGTTGTAGAAGGAGTTGAGTTTGGAATAAACTATGGGATTTAGGTGAGGGTGATGTAGGTGAGTGTGTCTCCCACCTTTTACTTGCTGTGTGATTTTTTTTGGGTGAGTCTCTTCGAGTCTGTTTCCTAATTGTAAGATAATTAAAGTAATTCCTACCTTGCTCGTGTCAGCGTAATTGTGGATTAAATGAGATGATTTATGTGAAAGCCCTTTGTAAATGGCATCATGGATTCAAATTTAAGTTGTTATTAATAATTTGCCATTTGCAATGGGGAGCCTGTTGGATAACAGCTTTGTTTTAATTCATTCATCACGTATAAATGGGATAGCACTCTTGCAATCAAATGTGTTTAATGAAGGTCATGCTTACATGTGAAGGGAAAGAGTCAGGAGACTTTTTAAATAAAGTTAGTATTGCCTGAGATTTCGCTTACAAATACATAATTAGTATTGAAAATTAATGTTTAATGTGTATCTGAAGTGTTTTTAATTTTTTGGTTAATA
>NW_007774597.1:0-1779 GCF_000696425.1 Galeopterus variegatus | reverse complement strand
ATTAGTATTGAAAATTAATGTTTAATGTGTATCTGAAGTGTTTTTAATTTTTTGGTTAATAAACAGGAAGTTTATTTGAAGAATAAGTTACTGAGCTGTGAAAAAAATAGGAGCCCATTTAGTAGCAAAATTACATGAGGTTTCTCATTCTATGTTCTGAAACAGGCCATTTTTAGCATCTCTTTGAATCAGGGATAAATTACAGTTATAGGATTCAGTAGTTAAAACAGAAAAATATAAAGTAGTTTAGGCAAGAAAATCTTTTTACTTGGGTTGGATCTGTTTCAAGGTTTAAACTTATCTTCACGGGCCTCCCTGGAAGCCACTGGTTTGTAATCTTTGTGAGGTGAAGAGCAACAGGAAGGACTGGAAGGTTGGCCAAGAACACAGTGTCCCACTTTTTAGAAGAAGGGAGTTTTAAAAGTTCTGGGATTCTGGGATTTTGTAACTGGAAACCTTGTTGTATTATGTTATCTGCAAAATTCTGGACAAAGGTTACAGGATCCTTTGGCTCGCTCCTGTTTTTCCTGTCCTCAAGCCCTTCCTTTTAGTCAGTTTGCTTCCACCCTAGGACCTCCAACTCTCTGTCCCCCACACTTGCCCCACCTACTAGCTTTTTTCCTCCAGTTCTCAGGCCACCTCTGAGTATTGCTAAAGAAAACTGCATAATGATGCCAATTGGTACCACTCCACATTTGTATTTAATAATTGTAGATTGTTCTGTAATGTTGCCAAACAGCTTTTTTACTTTCTCCTGGTCAGCAGTTTCTCCTCAAGCCTTATTTTATTGTAATCAAGTTGTTATTAATTATCTTTTTTATGCCCGTTGCAAAGAAGCTCATTAACTAGTTGAATTGAAACAACTGTTCTGTTGACTCAAATTCTCATGCTTTTTGCCTTTACTGACATTTAAAAATGTTAATCACAGAGCCAACACGAGGATACTAAATACAAGGCAAGTCCAGGTTTTCTGGTTGAAGTAGGTCAGGAAGATGCATTGTGATTTTTTTTTTTGTAACTAAGCAATTGAGAAAGTTCACTTCTTTGACAAATGTTTTTTGAATAGTGTCCATGTGCCAAGCATTGGACCAAATGCTAGGAATTAAAAAGAACAAGATTTGTGCCAGTGGAGAATGGAGTTGGGGGTAAAATTATTAGGACTCAGAGGTGGCTGCCTTGGGGCCAGATCTCTCTACCACAAACATTACAAAAACAAAAACAAAAAAAAAACCTTAACAACAACATGTAGGCAGAACTTTACAATTAGATAATCCATTTTTCCTTTGAAAACCAATTATGTTTACTATGAATTTCTGACCATTTTCAACCTCTAAAATCTTTGATCTCTCAGATCAGCACTTTTTGCAGTAGTAAGGAATAACTAGACACATTTAAGAATGGACTAAATATGAATTTCTTAAGTCATCTCGGTTTTAGTTTGCTATGTGCTCATTTGGTCATTGGTTTGTTCTGGACCCGCATTGATGGAGACTTTGCCATGACCTTTCTCTGTGGAGCCCTGGGGACGACAGCAGGAGCAGTGGCATGCTTCCCCTCTGCGGATGGCACGTCGCAGTGGGGTGCTCCTGGTGTGCCGTCGCAGGGGTGGGGCGCTCCTGGTGTGCCGTCGCAGGGATTGGTGCTCTTTGTTGCTTGTTATATGCTGAGACCGGCTATTCCCCTGGACTACCTCACTTAATCCTCACAGTCCCATTTTTGTAGTTGTAGAAACTTAGGTGTAAATAAGCTGCCTGGTGTCTCCCAGTGTGTGTGGGGAAG
>NW_007774596.1:0-4001 GCF_000696425.1 Galeopterus variegatus | reverse complement strand
GAAGAGGTGCTGGAGAAGATGAGGGTGACCATAATGTTAGAGAAAAGCAGGAGTGCTGAAAGGGATATGTGCTCATGCAGGATGAATAAGCCTCAAAATCTACATGTGCTTCTGCCAAGTAAATAGCCTATTATCTGCTGAAATCTTGGGATGTACAAAAGGACAGAGGATATTGAGGCTGATTAAAGGTAAGATATGAGTATTTCTCCTTGTACTAAAATGCCAAAATTAATTTTCAGCTCCACTCTAACCCTGGGAAAGCATCAGCTTTGGAATAAGCCATTATCAATTGCAGTTCTCAATACAGCCAACTCCTCCACCGCCCTCCCAAATACCTTGGTCCCAGTGGTTGAATTCTCTAGAGACACAGACTTTTCAAGCAATTTAGAGCTAAGGAGGAAATCCCAACTATAAATTTCAGCTCAATTTGGAGGAGGTAGCACCTAAAAGTTCTTTCTTTTTCCCCCCAGTGTTTTTGTGTTTATCTGGGGTGAGGGGAGAAAGAAAGAGGAAAATCTGCGGTAAGAGAAACAGGTTGGAGGACAAGAGAAAAAGTGACCTTTTTGTTTTTATTTTATTTATTTTAAAAATTTTTTCTCAAAGAGGAAGTATTATCATTTTGATGGCAGGCTTATTTGAAGGACTGTTCTGTTAAATTTCAAAAAGCACCTGAAAGTTCTGACAACTACAACCTTTTTGATCAACTGCTTCTTAGTTTAAAAAAAAGATCTATTGCTACATATTTGAGGACTGGTGACTAGAGAAAAGGAATTTTGAAGGCAAGGGAATCAAGGGAAGAAGAGAGTAAAAAGGATGTCCAGGATTCTTGAACAAGGTAAAGTCATCTCTGATGTGTTTTCTAAAACTTATCCTATCCCCATGATTCCTATTATTAAAGTTAATTTCAGAATACGGTTATAAAAATGTGCTCTTATTTCAAAGGGAAGAGGATACTTTTCACCCACCATCAGGAAAGCAGAAAGTCATTCATTTTTCTAGTGATTCCTGCCCCTCCTCTCTTTCACACTGATGATCCCTAAGAAATATAGCTAAAGGGCCGGCCCGGTGGCGCACTGCTACAGTGCGCCGCTTGGGAGCACGGCGGCACTCCCGCCGAGGGTTCGGATCCCACATACAGACCGGTTCCCGCTCACTGGCTGAGCGAGGTGCGGCCGCAACACCGAGGGTTGCGATCCCGTTGCCGGTCCCGGTCCGGGCGCAACACTGAGGGTTGTGATCCGTTGCCGGACACGAAAAAAGACAAAAAGAAAAAAAAAAAAGAAATATAGCTAAAATAAGCCAAACAAATATGGGTGAATAGTTTATGACTAAGGGTCAGAAAGAAATTAACTGGTACATTCGGGAATTGAATTTGTATCTGTTTTCCTTAAGACATGCCTCAACAGCCAGTGTTACAACAGATGTTCACAGTAACAACATCACCATGGAAAAAGAAAAGTGGTTCAAGACAGTGAGAGCCCAAAACACTCAGTTCACACTGAGTGCTCCCAAATCAAACTATTTCTGAATCCAAAACCAGTACTCAAAATTTCTAGTGCATAGTAATTTATATTTGGAAATGATGGAAGATATTTACTAATACGGCACTTGCTGGTAAACGTGGGGTTTATGCCTTAGCTGCTGTGTGGGGACCTTGGCCAATTCATCAAATTTTTTAAAAACTTGATAATCTCTACAATATGTAAAGCCACCCCTCAGAGATTGTTACGTTAGGGAAGAGAACACCTCAGAAGGTGCTTCAACTTTCTGGAAGATAATAAAAAATTCAAAACGTGGTTTTTTTGAATTTTTGGTGGTTAATGGATTCCTAGACAATTCATACCTCTCTGTAAGGGAGCACCTAGTAATATACAATGCATCAGAGTCTCAAACTCTCAAAGTCACAAAAGAGCCACACACTTACCTTACAAACTGATCTCGTCCACCCACTGCAAACTGGTGAGTGTTGGCAGGATTCACAAAGATTGTATACAGCCCCACTTTCTTTTCTTTTTCTTTTGTCACTACCAGTTTCCTTTAAGGGTAGAAAAGCATACAAAGTTATACTCTCCAAAAGATCCAGGTGGTCATGGCAAGTGAGAGTCAAGACAGTAATACAGACATGAATAAGAAACAAAACAGGTTCTCATTTGGAAAGAAAAAAGAAGTGTTTGTTTGTTTTGAACAACTGGAACAAGAAAAAGCATATACACTTACTATATGCTACTTTGGGGATTGGAAAAAAAACATGCAGTGAAGTCATTTTCTAGTGTTTCTTAAGAAGTACAAGCCAAAGGTAAATGAATGTATTGCTCTTCAGGAAGCCTCAGTTTAGCTGCAGTCCAACGCAGTTAACAACCAGGTGTTAAACAATACTACCCATACCTTGCCATTCTTTATTTATATACATCTTCCCAATCACTTGGGAACAAGGAGAGGGGTAGAGGAAGAATCACAGAAATAATGAGCTAAAAAAAGACCTTAAGGTCAAAGTCTATCTCCCAGATTCCAGAAAAATGTCACTTAAAACCCAGCTTTAAAAATGCACACTGAAAGGGCTGAGCCCGTGGCGCACTTGGGAGAGTGAGGCGCTGGGAGCGCAGCAGCACTCCCGCCACGGGTTCGGATCCTATATAGGGATGGCCAGTGCAATGCGCTCACTGGCTGAGCGTGGTGCAGCCGGTCACAAAAAGGACAAAAAAATAAATAAATAAATAAAAATTAAAATGCACACTAATAGCACAGGGGAAATCTAAAGAAAAAATAGCATTCTTCTTCCCTGAATGGAAGCAAATTAGGAAAGGAGGTACTTATAAAGAAGACAGCTGTTTGTAAGGCTGAAAAAGCATTTCTAAATTATTCTGGTTGTAACACAAAAAAAGTGATCCTTAGGAGGGCATGGGGCCCTGAGGAACCCTAGAAAACTTCAGAAGTTTAGCACAAGAGGGGCTGGCCAGTCAGCTCACTCGGTTAGAGCGTGGCGTTAATAACACCAAGGCCAAGGGTTTGGATTCCCTTATTAGACAGCCACCAAAAAAAAAAAAAAGTTTAGCAGAAGAATTTGGCAAAACAGACATAATTAGTCCCAGCTTAAGGATGGCACTATGAATACTCTTCCCAGATCTAAGTATCCAACCAGTCAAATATGACATCATGAAGATTAGTAAATTTATAGGAAAGGAAAGACATCATAAACTATAGGAAGGGGCTTGGCTTTAGGTTTTGTTTCTTAATTCTAAGGTTTTATTCATTTCTGATGCTATGGAAACAGAAAGAAATATAACCATGACATTGAGTTTCTCTGTAAAGAAATGATTTTAGCATCCTCTCTGCAGAGTCAAAGTCACTCCAGCCTAGAACAGCTATAGCAAAGTGGAGAGATTTTATTTGATTTTAAAATCTCTGAAGCATTCCATTAGAAAAATAAGAGTACAAAGGTCACTGAAAATAAACGTCAGGGAAAAAAAACCACACACACCTCAAAAACAGGAGGCAGAAAACATGTCAAAAAAACAAGCTTCAGGGGGCCGGCCCATGGCTCACTCGGGAGAGTGTGGTGCTGATAACACTAAGGCCATGAGTTCGGATCCCATACAGGGATGGCCCGTTAGCTTACTGGGTGAGCATGGTGCTGACAACACCAAGTCAAGGGTTAAGATCCCCACGGTCATCTTTAAAAAAAAAAAAAAAAAAGTTGCAGGAACAAAACTAGCTATGAAGAAGAAGTAGCTCTAATCTGGGTTTTAGACAGGGAAAGGGAATAATAGGAGATGATGCTGCTCCTTTTCACAGGACCACCTCATTTCCTCAGCAATTTGCATTTTCAGAAGGACAGGGTCAGACATACATAAAAGTTACCACATAGAAGCAAAATGAAGAAACTAAGGAAAAGATTATGAAGTACTGGCTCCCTGTTATGTAATCCTAATAAAGAGCTCAATCTTTTTTTTTTTTTTTTAAAGATGACCGGTAAGGGGATCTTAACCCTTAACTTGGTGTTG
>NW_007774595.1:1925-4001 GCF_000696425.1 Galeopterus variegatus | reverse complement strand
CCATCAGATCATCTAACCACAATAAAAATTGAGCTGACTAACCCTCCATTTTACCAAAATTCCCTTAATTATATGTACCATGACATTTTCTCCTGATTTGATCCTCAGTAACCAGAAGAGGGCATGCAAAAGAAAAGATTTTTATTATATATTTATGGAAGAAGTGAATGAATTATTTACTATTTGTTGAATAACTAAATAAATGAACAAACAAGTAGTAAACCAGTAGCAGCAGAGACAGGATCCTTGGAGGTCAATTCTCAGTAATAAATGGGACTGTGTTATGTGATCAGGGGTCACCAACTTCACAGCAAAGGGGCAAATGGGATGGGTCAGCAGATGTTGCAATCATTCCAGGGTGAATCAGAGTAGTAAGAAAGAAAGGAAGATCAAGACCTGTTGGAGGTGGAGCCAGTGCTCAGGTAACAGGACGCGACTGGCTGAGAGGCATGAAATGAAAATAATTAATCTGGAAAGAATGAAGTAAAAAATCTGCTTTAATACCTAATGATCAAGACTTTGTTTTTTACTCTTCCAGTTTTCCTGGCAGCTCCATTCTGAGGCAGATCACACAGGTCTTTAGGTACAGTTCTACCAGATAAACTCAGATTTCATAGAAGGACCTCATATCCCACCATGATTACTTTTGGGGGAAGAGACATCTTTAATGAAGCTAAACCTCATTTGGCCATGTATCAATTGGGGCTAATCTTTGTTATAAGTAACAGAAATCATGAAATGATACTGACTTCAGAAGGAAATTGATTGTTGGATATAAATGAAAAGTTGAGACATGTCTGGACATACAAGTTCCAAGGATAATATCAGGACTTGGTTTCACTACTCTCCTTAGAGAAAATACTAACAATGGAAAGAAAGCCAAAGAGATAAAATTATTGAAGTTATCAGACAGAAATTTTATTTTATTTTTATTTATTTTTTATTTTAACTTCTCAATGTATATTATAGTTGATTTTCCTGTCCCTTTATCAAATCAACTACCCCCTCCTTCTTTCCCCTCCCCCCACCTACATTATATTTGTTCACTTGTCTTAAAAATTTCAAGGAACTGTGACTGTTGTATTTTCTTCCCCCTACTACCATTTATTTGTTTGTTTGTTTGTTTATTTATTTATTTATTTCTCCCACAGATAAGTGAGAACATATGGCATTTCCCTTTCTGTGCCTGATTTGTTTCATTTAATATAATTTTCTCTAAGGCAATCCACATTGCTAAGAATGGTAGTATTTCATTATTTTTTATAGTAGAGTAGTATTCCATTCTGAAGATATACCACAGTTTACTTATCCACTCATCTTATGATGGACATTTGGGCTGGTTCCAGCTCTTGGCTATTGTAAATAGTGCTCTAATAAACATGGGAGTACAGGTGTCCCTTCAGCATGATGATTTCCATTCCTCTGGGTATATTCCCAGCAGTGGAATAGCTGAGTCGTATGGTAGATCTATCTGCAATTGTTTGAGGAACATTTATACCATTTTCCACAAGGGCTGCACCATTTTGCAGTCCCACTAACTGTATATGAGTGTTCCTTTTTCTCCTCAACTTCATCAGCATTTGTCATTCTCAGTTTTTTTGGATATTAGCCATGCTAACTGGAGTGGGATGGTATCTCTCATGTGTCTGTTGGCCACTCATATATCTTCCTTTGAGAAATGCCTATTCAGCTCCTTTGCTCATTTTTTAATTGTACTATTTTTCTTTTTTTTTTTTTTTTCTGTAAAGTTGTTTGAGTTCCTTGTATATTCCGGATATTAATCCTTTGTCAGATGTATATCTTGCAAATATTTTCTCCCACTCTGTTGGTTGTCTTTTTACTCTGTTGTTTCTTTCTTTTGCTGTGCAAAAGCTTTTTAGTTTGATATAATTGCATTTGTTTATTTTTCCTTTAGTTGAGTGTGCTTTTGGAGTAATATTCATGAAGTCTGTATCCAGTCCTTGTTCCTGGAGTGTTTCCCCTATGTTTTCTTTAAGGAGTTTTATTGTTTCAGTGTGTATATTTAATTCTTTAACCCATTTTGAGGTGATTTTGGTATATTTGAGAGGTATGGGT
>NW_007774595.1:0-788 GCF_000696425.1 Galeopterus variegatus | reverse complement strand
ATATGGCTTTAATTGTGTTGAGATACTTTCCATCTATACCTAACTTATAGAGAGTCTTTGTTATGAACAAATGTTGAATTTTGTCAAATGCTTTTTTCATCATCTATAGTGGTGATCATGTGGTTTTTGTCTTTGATTGTATTGATGTACTGTATCACACCTATTGATTTGCATATATATATATATATATATATATATATTTTTTTTTTGCCAGTAAGGGGATCGTAGCCCTCGGCATGGTGTGGTCTGCACCACACTCAGCCAGTGAGTGCACCAGCCATCCCTATGTAGGATCCGAACCCGCAGCTTCGGTGCTGCCACTGCTGCACTCTCCTAAGGAAGCCATGGGGCTGTCCCTGATTTGCATATTTTGAACCAAATTTGTATCCACGGCATGAATCCCACTTGATCATGGCATATAATCTTGTGTATGTGTCACTGTATCCTGTTAGCTAGGGTTTTATTGAGGATTTTTGTATCATATTCATCAAGGATATTCTCCTGTAGTTTTCTTTTTTTGTTGTATCTTTGTCCGGTTTTGGTATCAGAGTGATGTTTGCCACATAGAATGATTCTGGGAGAATGGCCTCTGTTTCAATCTTTTGGAATACTTTGTATAGAATTGGTATCAATTCCTCTTTGAGGGTTTGGTAGAACTCTGCAGAGAACTCATCTGGTCCTGGGCTTTTCTTTGTTGGGAGCCTTCTGATATCAGCTTCAATATCTGTTACTGCTATTGGTCTATTCAGATTTTCTGTATCTTCTTGGCTCAGTTTTGGTAGTTTGTT
>NW_007774594.1:2954-4002 GCF_000696425.1 Galeopterus variegatus | reverse complement strand
GATGGTCTTGGTCTATTTCAAAAATTACCATGGCTGAAACGTTGGGACAAAAAGGAAATGATGTTGGACATGAAGTCGAAGAGGACAGGGGGTGATCGTTTATGCTCTGCAAGTTATGGAGCTTGGATTTGTGCCTATTGCAAATGGAAGTCTCTGGAGGCTTTTAAGAGGATGGCATAATCTACTTTATGCTTTTAAAAATTCACTCTGGATACTCTGTATGATAGAGATTGTTGGAAAGTAAGGGTAGATATAAACAGAGATATGATGAGAAATGATGATGATGTGAAGGAGATGAAATGTGGTTAGATTTAAAATGTATTTTAGGAGTATCACACTATGCAACAAATGCTGGAGAGACAGACAGCCCCTGCTCTTGTAGAATGTGTAGTTATGAGGAGAAGATAGAAACTAAACAATGAACCATGACTGTGAAAAGAATTTTTATTGGAAGATGTTCAGTAGAATTTGGGGTGTATGTCACAGGATATAGTGATGGGTGAGGTAGAGGACGTGGAGCTGCATTATTTATATATTGCAACTATAGATTAAAAACAAAAGCCTACCTATTCCTCACCCCTTCACCATGTCCTGTGTCAGCCCTGTGATGGTCCTGATTCAAAGCAAAAGAAATTGTATACATAAGTCAACAGTTTGTGAATTTCTCTTTTGTAGAATGCTTTATTGAAAAGAAAAAGATCAGAGCAAAATGTACTTTTTATTATAGACAGCATAATTAATTGATTATAAATAGGATAAAATACTATCGAGATGTATTATACTTCTATGAGTCATTTTGGCTCATTTGGCAATTAGAATTTGAAATAGACACCGAACACATGAGCAATATGGGGGAAGGAGGCATATATTATGAGGGAAAAATAGCTTATATGGCATGCTAGCAGCATAAGTTGATAATTAAAAGCATATTTCCTAATGTTGATCAGACTGGGCTGAGATCCTAGAGTTGTGACTTCCAGCTTTGTTACTTTTGGGCAAGTTATCCAATCTTTCTTAATTCATTTTCTTGTTTATAAAATGAAAAAAA
>NW_007774594.1:0-1400 GCF_000696425.1 Galeopterus variegatus | reverse complement strand
AATCCATTTTATGTAATTCTCACATTTTAGAGGACACAACATTGAGAATTCAACATGGAATCAACTTGCACAAGGCCAAATGAAAAGTAGAAGCAGTAGTCATGAAATACAAGGGATGCCCAATCAAATTAGGCCCCTTTAGGCTTCATGAATAGGAAACTCTCAGAAATCACACCACCTTTTGGCTTGGCTTTGCCTGAAGCTGAGTAAATAGATAAATCTCTCAATTAAAATAAATATGTAAATATTAGTTAAGTTCCCAGTACATATGTACATGCTACTGTCAAAAGGAAATACCACTGTGAAGCACATAGGCTTTGTCACAGACAAGTTCCATCTATGGACTACTATTTAGAATGCTCACTTGTTTTATTGTTTTTCATAAGAAATGTTTATTTGCTTTCATGCTTCTCTCTCTCCCTCAATTGAAGAAAAAAAGGAAATGCATAATCGAGCCACTATAAATAACAAGTATAATTTTCTGTATTTTTTGAAATTGTTATACATATATGTGCACATCCATATTTATATATGTGTGTTTATATTGAATTTTAAGCAAAACTTTGACATCTGTCAACTATAAGAACTGCTGTTCATTGTTTTTGAGCACTACCAAAGTCCAGGCACTCTGCTAAATATTTTATAAATCATCTACATAAATCCTCAGAGAAACCACCTTAGATACTGGTATTATACTTAATCTGAATTTAACAATATACAAAAAATAAAAACACTGAAAATGAAATAATTCAAGAAATATGCACAAGATCACGTACTTGGTGAATGGCTAAACAGAGACTTAAACTTTTATTTCTGTTTGTTATTTTTGTGCTTTTAACCACCATGCCATAATTTTTTCCATGTACACATTCAATTTTCTCGATCTTTCTTTGGAAGTGCATCATTCTTCAGTCGAGTTCATAGCCTCTCCCAGGATTGGTGGACATCTTGGGCATTCTAAGTCTCTGTTCTCCTTCAAACTTCAATGCTTGAAAGATAAGAATAATTGGACTTGTGGTGTCACTGATTAAAACCTTTCTTCCTTTCCCTGTCCCTGTCATCAGTAGATGGAAGCTTAAACTTCAAGTTACCCAGAATTTTGCCTTCAAGTACCAGACCTAAAATGCCAGCTTTTTTTTTATAAAAGAGCCCATACTATTGACTCGGACTGTCTTGTGCTTCTACTGAGCAAGGCAAGAAAGATGGGTATACTCTAACGTGGGGTTCAAGGTATGAACTCATCTTTGAGAACTGGCTCTCCTTACAAACTGTGTCACTTAGATCATAGTAATCAAAATTCCCACATTCATAAAGCTAAGATGATATTGTATGACACTACCTTGAAGTTATAAATAGTGCTCATATTAGCTGTATATTAAAGATGTAAAGTGGAACATATG
>NW_007774593.1:0-4002 GCF_000696425.1 Galeopterus variegatus | reverse complement strand
AGCAGTGCTCGAGGATAGAAATGCATGGATTTCTATTGTTCAAAATACAGGAAAATGAAAACGTGGGTCCAAGTCACTGGGACATCTATTTTAACATCTGTAATACGATAGCTACAAGTTACAGTTTTCTTTAGCTTTCTTTTTAGTTTCATGTATCTCACTATGAGGTGTGTACCAGATTTCAGAAAAACAAAACTAGCCACTAATCCTCATCAATGCTCTTTACTCTAAAACTGATGCTAAAGAATTATTCTGGCTCCCCAAGTTTTAAATATTAAAGTGCTCTTGAAATGTAAATGAACCTAACTGCTTATTCACAGGAGGGTTGTCTATTGCTGCATGGCAAATTACCCCAAAACAGCACTTAAAGCAACAAATATTTTATTATATCATAGTCTCTGCAGCTCAGGAACCCAGGAGTGATTTAGCTGGATAGTTTAGCTCAGGATCTGTTATGAAGTTGTATCATCTATTGGCTAGGGTGGCAATCAGTTATCTGAGGTTCAACTAGGGCTGAAGGATCTACTTCCAAGCTAGCTCATGTAGTTGTTTGCAGGCTTCAGTTTCTCACTACATGGATGTTTTTATAGGCTTCCCTGAGTGACTTCATGACAGGGCAGCTAGCAGGCTTCCCCCCGGGCGAGTAAGCTGAGAGAGAGAACCAAAACCAGAAGTTTCAGTCCTTTATAACCTAATCTTGGAAATGAAATACCATAACTTCTGCCATGTGCTATTGGTCACACTGGCTAACCCTAGTACAATATGAGGGGATTACACAAATGTGTGAATACCAGTGGGTGGAGATCATTGAGAGGCCATTTTGGAGCCTAGCTACTACCATGCTGGAAGAAGTGCTTTCCTCTAACCACCCTCCTTAATAGCTCCAGATGAAGCTTATACATCTGGGAGTCTCTATAGTCTCCATGGAGAAGAGGGAGTTGAAACTATGAATGACTTGCAGATCTCACGCCCATGTTCAAACTACTTCTAGGACTACTGATCCAAGCAGAAATGGATTTTAGTCTTAATTGGATGGGGAAAACGGAGTATGGAAGCAAAGTACACCTATTAAATGGAGACTGCCCTTATATTCCAAACATTTGAATGCAGAGCAGTCTCAGCAGTTCTTTAATTCATCGTTATATTAAAAAACAGGGAAGGGTATTTTACATGAAAATAGTCAAACTGACGCCTCTAAACTAACTTATCTGCTGTGCACACTGACCTTCCTATATAAAATCTTGATCTTTTTGATTTAGAAACAAAGGAGCAATGAATGGCAAGTATAACCAAATGTTGGGAAAACTTTTGCAAGTCCTCTTATCAGTAGGTCTGAAAATAGTGAAATAAACTTCTGAAAATAGTGAAATAAACTTCCATCACTTTGATACCATTTCCCTTTGAAATGAGACTTGCTTCAAGTGATACCACCTGCTTCTTAATCAGCTCTGTGCATCTTTACCCCATGCAATCTCCCACACTGAGCCAGGTGTATAACCAAACCAACACATTTTACATCTAGTGGTCCATAAACAATTAAAAACTAAAAAATTAAATTATTGCAGTTATTGTTGTCTGTCTCCACTTAATCTTTCCTGGTATAGATACCTCCAGTCACATATGAAAAATATTTAAAGTTTTCTTCTCATTACACAGGTATTCAGAGGAAAAAATGAATATTCTAGAGATTATCGCAGGCAAAATCGGCTATACAATCTTTTTCTAATTACTAGTGTAGCTATTAAAAGAAATGTCTCTGAGACCCATCTTCACTTTGTACTAGGTGAATGGTCTTAGGTAAGTTAAACTTTTGTGCTAAGGCTTCCTCATCTAAAAAAATGGGAATGATAACAAGATCCATCTCATAGGCTTGTGTCCTAATCAAATTAGCTGTGTCATACATGAAGCACCTAACACACCACCTGGCATGGAGCAAATTATTATAACAACTATTATGATGGATTGGCTTTTCCAGAGAAATCATCTACTTAAAATGTATTTAATAATAATAAAATAAAAGCTATTAGCAGTAAAATGATATTCCTCATTCCTGACACTTTATTCTCTGTAGAGGGAGTTCTACTAATGTCACTATCCTGGCCTCTCAGTACACTCACTGCCTTCTCCTAGGCAAGCAAGAATGATCAATTTTATTGGAGAGTTTGGGTAAGCCCCTTTTTTTAAAATTTAGAACTAAGCTGTCCATAGGAACCATAAATTCTGCTGCACCGTGGATTAACTATAGAGAGCCTGGTCTTCATGTGGGAAGGCTGTGGTCATCCAGGGATGCCTGTGACTGGGAAAAGAAGATGGCTAACTGGAAAGTTCACTTGCCAAGATATTTAAGCCACATTTTACAATATTAAGAAAAGACGGTGTCTGGGTTCTTTTTTATAAGGGAACTAATCCCATTTATGAGAGCTCTGCCCTCATAATCACCTCCCAAAGGTTCCACCTCCAAATACCATCGCACTGAGAATTAGGTTTCAACATACAAGTTTTGGGGGGACATAAACATTCAGTCTATAGCAAGCCATGTGTACAGAAGAGAAGAGGCCAGTAAAGACTCTGCTACCCCCAGAACCTTCTAAAAACTACTTGTCCACAGTCTCCTGCAGAAGATAGTGAGAAGAAAGTTTGGCTAATCAGGGTGTTGACCATTTGATCCTGATGTCCCCCTGTCACCATCATGACTAATTGGATCAGAAGGGCTCCTGTGATGCAGATGGAGCCTATGTAGAGTCTGAGCACTGGGTCTTCCTCCAACCCATGCCCCACAGAGACAACAGTGAACAACCAGATTCTTTCCCTTCTAGAGTAGGAATGTAAGATGTGAAGTGAGGCAAGGCAATTAGCAGGAGGTGGATGTCCTGAGGGGAACCTTGTGAGAAAAGGGATTGGGGAATGGGCTGAAGTAACTAGTAAGGACAAGTGAACATAAAAGGCTATGCCACAGAGAAACACTGCAGAATAGAGATGACCAATTGAAAGCATCGGGTGGCTGAAGTAAGACAAAAAAAACCAAAAAAACCCAACAATTGGGTCACCACACTGATAAAAGATCCATAAATTTAAGGGGACAACCATTATTGAATATTTTACCTCAGTATTCTAATATTTACAGCCTGGGATCAAAAGTGGGGGGGAAGGAAGGAGAAAGGCAGAGATAATGTGGAGTGAGAGGCAGACATGTAAGGACTTGACACAGCTGAAGAGAAAGTCTGGTGTGTGGTGACTCACCTTTGCTATCTATTGCTCTTTGGTGCTAGTATTTCTCTGACTCTGGGCTGTGACTCTGGCTTGACTTTTTAATCTGTCCTTTCTAACAACCAGGTGAGAGCAGCAAAAAGAATAGTTTTCAAACCTGTTATAACTTTAGAGAGGTGATATTGTTTCATCAGTAGTTTGAGGGCAAAGATCAGAGTTTCAAGACCTGGAAAAATTAAGGGATTTGCCTAGTTTTCCACAGTAGGTCTCTAACAAGTGAGTATAAATCCCAAGTCTTTGTCCTTCACCATTCTGAATGAACTGACTGAATGCCCACCCACTCATAACACAGAACTATTCCCTCTAGTTTCAAGATGTTGATTTAAGGTCTCACTGCCTTTCCCAGCAAGCTCCTGAAACTGACATTCCTTCCAAGAAGACTAACACAAGAATTTATCTAAAATGTTGGAAGATAGTTGTTAGTTGATCTAGCTTCTCACTCAAGATGATAAAATTCCTTTGGTATCCAAGACACCTGATGAATGAATCTTGCTTAGGTAAGCCCAATTCTGTCTCCCTGAATTGTTCACCAATTGGTTTTTGTTCTCTGAAACAGTGTTGGCTTACTATATGACTTTTTCAGTTCTATTAAATAAGACCCATGTTTTAGTCCTAGCTCTTTATCTTTGGCCTTGGAAAGTCTCTTATCCCTCTGACTCTCAGTCTCTTCCTCTGAAAAATGACAAGACCTGGGCCGGCCCGGTGGCGCACTGCTACAGTGCGCCGCTTGGGAAG